>NC_058408.1:60323044-60532828 GCF_002201575.2 Neomonachus schauinslandi
ACTGGCGGCCCTCGCGCCCTGGCCCCCGCGGGCGCACAGCCCGCCCCGCCGCCGGTGTCCGCGCCGCGGGCGGCCTGGGGATCCGAGCTGGGCGGCGAGCGCCAGCCGGAAGGGCAGGGCGGGCGGGCGGATGGAGGGACGGAGGGATGGAGGGAGCCCCGCGCAGCCGGCGCGTTTCATCACGTGCCTGCTGACTCCGCTGACAGGGCGAGGGCAGCAGATGATTGATTATCGCTGTGCTTAAATGACGAGAGTAGAGAGATACTGAGAAGTCCTAGGAGTGAAGGAAATGGCCAGGACCAATTGAGCCGCTCAGCCCGTTGCCTGCGGCTTTCACAGCTTCCTCCTAAGTTTGAGAAATGGGAACCGATTTGGAGGCTGCCAACTCGAGCTGGAAACCTTGCCACCTGTGAAACCGAAGGGCCATCCCCGCTGCGCGCTGCCTCCTTGGAAGGGAGGTGCTCTCACCCTATCGCAGGTTTCAAAGAGGGCCTGGGGTGCCGATCCCCCCGGGATTAGTCTTCAAGTCGCTGTCACGAATTCCTCTGTAAAGATTAGAACGACAGGAAGAAGAAAAATCACTGTTGTCCCAATTACAGTAAGGAAACTTGTGTCTCTGGCTTTCCGGGTCAGATTTGGGAAGCTATAAATACCTGAAGTTTTCTTTCCTCAGCTGGGCCAGGTGTGGGGGAGAGACAGAAGATAACCAAGACAGCCCCTTCCTAACCCCCTAGGTCCAAATAGAATAGAAGTTACCCCTGGTAGGGACGATGAGCACACCCAGAGCCATGTGGTCCAATGCATTTCCCCAGTGCCACCCGGGGAAGGCAGGTTTCACCCAAGGAACAAAGAGGTATCTGACCTATCTATCCTCTGTTCTAAATACTACAGGGCAAAGGTTACTATCCCACTGCTTTACACACACCCTAGTCTGACCCATCTCCCACTCCTCCCCAGTTCCCAAAATTTCTGCATTGTGTGCTCTGGAAATTATGCTGTTTTTCACCAAAGCTGCCATTTTTAAAAATTCTTCTCTACTATTTCCTTAACATTCTTGCTGTAGCCAGACCTACCTTTTCCCCTTCAGACCCTCTCTCTTCCCCTTTGCTCAGTCGACTTCTGGGAACTTGACATGAATGGAATTAATACATTTGTAAAGAATAACTGGGCATGCTCACTCAGTTTGACCATTTTTCCTCTTAAGGAGGAACTGCCTGAATGAAGGAAGCAGGTTTCCTCCTTTGCATCACTAGACAAAGGTTGTAACCCCCTTGGGGGCCCTGCCCATGGACTCAGCACTGATGGGTCATTCTCATCAATGAGCAAACTAACAGATAGATTAGAGCCAACTGTATATATTTTATACACAGGGTGTAAAATACACCCCAGCTTCATGGGACCCCATCCATCTATCCATCCATCATACAGATATATGATATGTATATCTATATCAACATATATATAATCTTGCATAAGGTATCTATATGTAGATATAGCTATGTATAAAATTTCCCTTGACACACTTTCCACTTATTCCTGCCCTATTTTTTGGCTTCCTTTGGCACCAAGAACTTCCTCTCCTTTTATTTTGTCTTGAGCCCATTCTATTCTGTCAACAACCTCCATGTTACTAAACAAATAGTGAATTCTCAATTATCATATCAAATGCCTTTTCAGCAGAAGTAAGTTTATCTCTTTCACATTCTCAAAAACGTTCTACATTTGTCTGCTGGGACACCACTGTCTATTATTTCTCCTCTGCATTACTGGTTGCTATTTCTCAGGCTATTACTTGCTCTTCTTTACCTTTTTCATCCCTAAATTTCGGAGTGCCTCGGATCTCAATCTTTGGGCCTCTTCTCCTCTCAACTTATATGTACTCCCTACATGAGCTAAATCAGATTCCTACTTTTAAATGCTACTAATAACTTTCAAATGTGTATGTAGGTCCATGCTCTGAAATCCAGTCAGTCAAGCACCTACCTAATTAACATCTCTACTTGGATATCTAACTGGTGTCTGATTCAGCTTCATGATAACAAGGATATTGTCTATTTAAGATTATATTTTTATGTATTTGAGAGAGAGAGAAAGAGGGAGAGCATGAGCAAGGGGAGGGGCAGAGGGAGAAGCAGACTCCCTGCTGAGCAGAGAGCCCAGACTGACTGACGCAGGGCCAATCCCAGGACCCTGGGACCGTGACCTGAGCCAAAGGCAGATGCTTAGCCAACTGAGCCACCCAGACACCCCAGATATTGTCTGTTTAGCTCATGCCATATATCCCAGGCATAGTACAGTTTCTAGCCCACAGTAGATGCATGTTAACTAAATGAATCAATGTATCTAATGACAATAATCTGATACATAATTTTTATATTTAGTAATACATTGTTTACATTATTATCTCATTTAACGCTCTAAAGCCCTCGTTATAATTGTCATATATTTTACATCACTACACCAATAAGGAAGGGAAGGATCGGAAATGTTAAGTAAACTGCCCCATACAACCCACATAACCACTAAGTGGCTGTGGTAGTTTGTACCGAGTCAACTTGATTAGCTGGAACTACATTTCCCAGCATCCCTCTCCCTGTATTCAAGTGAGTAGAGGAATTTGTGCAAGTTTGGGAAAACAAGAGTAAGACAGCACCTATTCCTCTCTGAAGGTCTTTGCAGTTTGTGTGTTGGCACCTGCTGAGTCCCAGAAGTTTCTCGCATGACCTTGTTCTCCCTCACTTCACATTCAGATTGTCCAAGTTCTTTCCCCTCCTGAGCAAGAGTAGCCCCACACACTTCACAAAAGCCTGAATGTGGACCTACAGAGGCAGCAGCCACACAAAGACCACAAATTTTCATTGACTTTTCTGCCAGCCCCACCTCATGGTCTCCCTCCTGCACCTGGCCACGCCTGGCCCCCCAGCTTCCCCAGTAAGCTTCAACTTGCCCATCCACTTGCCTCAGACCCTAGAGGGGGTTAGTTGTGCCTTTTCTCAGATCTTTCAATTCTTTATTCTGGAAAATAACTTCCCCAGCTTCCCTCACAATTATGTAAGGTTTTGTTCCCGTATAACACACCCCTTCCTCCATTGTTTTCATAGTGCTTCTACTTCTCTGGTTGAGTGGCTAGGGCAGAGTTCAAATCCAAGTCTTTCAGTCCTTTTCACTATTCCACAAGAAATCCAAGTTAGAGGGACAAAAACCTTGAAACCAATGACACATGAGAATGCAAAACTGAACAATGAAAGCATGAAAGGAGTTGATGTTCCAACCAGGCTCTTCAAGGACTATTAGGAGGTCTACATGGGAAGGAGTTTCTAGTAAGGCACAAAGGCAAATTCTGAAGCCCATTCGGACAATTACTATAATAAGACTACCATTTCTTGAAGTCATAGTATCTCTAAACACATTAAAATATTCTCAACATTTTTGAGAAAATTCACCCCAAAAGCAATGTAAGGAATCTGATGTTCAAGTTAGGAAACTTGACCATGATTGTATACCTTCTAAATATCAGAGTCTGGACTCAAACACACTGCTGTGTGACTCCAAAGCCCTCTGAAAAACATGTGAAAAATGCCTCTAGCAGCAGAATGAGTTTTTAAAGATCTGAGGATCTCCCACGGAGACACCTGTCATTCTATTTTCTGTTTCATCTGTCCTCTCACCTGTCTTCCTTCCATACACCTAATGCACACCTTTCTCTCTGGGCATTAATGACTCAAGGTGGTTTGTGGCTACTTACAGTTGCAAGGCAAATATGGAAGAAGATTCAAGGAATAGCATAGTTCACCATTTCTTCTCCTGTTATGGTTAAGCCTCATTAGACAGCTCATCATTTGTGTTATTGTGCATTGGGACCAAAATTATGTCCATCATCTTAATGTTCCTAGGACTCACATTTTTTCCATATATAACCCTAGGGAATTAGACTAGATTATCTCTCAAAACCCATCTGGATCTTAGAACATAAGATTTTAATATGTTCTCTTTTGTACTTTGCTCATACATAATGGCCCTTTATGTTGTAAACAGCAAACAGCATGGATATTGTGGGATATTTTTCTGTTCCTTTTCATTCTAAAACCATGTAAATATGTGATCCTCAGTTATCATCATTCAAAATCATTTTTTATCATTTTCCTTATGGACCCTATGTTTTGTGATATTTCTGTCAAACAAATTAAATTGTAAAATGTAATAATGCACCTATTTTTCTATGCCAGATAGAACTTCTAAAAAGTAAAAGCCCTGTTACTTCACTCAGTAAATATAACCCCCCCCCATAGCGATATTTAAAGCTTTCGTTGTTGTTGTTTTGTTTGTTTGTTTTTAGCTTCAGCAGTCTTATCTTGGAAAAAAGTAGAATGTGATTTATATTTTTGAGATATTGGACATAGTTGTAGCAGTTTTCTAGGACTGTTGTAACAATGTATCACAGAATGAGAGGCTTAAACAACAGAAATGTATTGTCTCATAGTTCTGGAGACTAGAAGTCCAAAATCAAGGTGTGGCAGAGTTGGTTCCTTCTGAGGACTCTGAAGGAAAGATTTGTTCCAGGCCGATCTCCTTGGCTTGTACATGGCTATCTCTCCCTGTGTCTCTTCACATTGACGTCTGTGTTTGTCTCTGTGTCCAAATTTCCCCTTTGTATAAGGACACCAGTCATATTGGATTTGGGGCCACCCTACTGACCTCATTGTAACTTGATTACCTCACTAAAGACCCACCTCCAAACAAGGTCACACTGTGAGGTACAGGGGGTTAGAACTCCAAAATTATCTTTTTGGGGGATGACACCATGTAACCCATAACAACAGTGTATATTTTTGCAAATCATTAGGGGCTCTAGGATTCCTGAAGTGTGAACTACCTCCTTCCCTCCTTTCATTAAACAGATACTTGTTTATTTGTTGTGCATGAAAATGTGTTTTCATATATATGTTACATAACATATACATATGAAGTATATATAAAGAACATAAAGAAATAAAATAGGTGATTTTTGCCCTCAAGAAATTTCCAGTCTAGTTCAGAGGATAAAATTTCTCTTTTTCCTCACAATTCACAGGCAGTCCAATCCACAGATCCAGTCGGCTCTACCTGCAATCTATGTCCACAATTCTCACCACCTTCTCTCCTCCCACCCTGATTTAAGCCACAATTTAATCTCTCCTGGGTGAAGACAAAGACCCAATTGCTTTCTCTGCCCCCATCCTTTCCCATCTACATCTATTCTCAATGTAGCAGCCAGTGATCACTTTAAAATGAAGTCATGTCACTTCTCCATGTAAAATCCTCCAAAGACACCCCACATCACTCAAAGTATCTTCAAAAAGCCTCTGAGGCCCTCATGATCTGACACCATGTTACCTCTTCTGGCCTCAATGTATGCTCTCTCCTTCTTACTCACTCTGTTCCAATCACACTGCCCTCCTTGATTCTTTAAACATTCCTGGCATGCAACTGCCACAGGATATTTGCACTCACTGTTCCTCCTGCCTGGAATGCTCTTCCTTCAGATATTCCTCCCTTTCTTTCTTCAGTTCTTTACTCAAATGGCACCCTCTCAGTGAAGCTTATTCTACATACCTTAATTAAAATTGTGTACTCTCCTGGGTGAAGCCTGGGTGGCTTCAATCAGTTAAGCATCCAACTCTTGGTTTCAGCTCAGGTCATGATCTCAGGGTCATGAGATCGAGCCCCATGTCGGGTTCCATGCTCAGCCTGCTTAAGTTTCTCTCTCTCTCTCTCTCTCTCTGCCCCCACCTCCACTCACACTTTCTCTCTCTCTCTGAGATAAGAAAAAAAAAGATTATGTACTCTCCTTGCCTCCCCATTCTCATGACACTGTTTATTTGCTTTTCAGAGCATCTATCACCTTCTACCATATTATACTATTCAGTTCTTGACTGTGTTTGTTGTCTGTCTCCCCCCAGAAGAAATTAAGTTCTGTGAGGTCAGGGATTTTTCCTCTCCTATTCGTTGCTGTATTCCCAGGGTCTAGAACAAAATATGGCATATAGGTCACACCCAATAATTATTTGCTGATCTATTGTTAATAAATCCATAAACATGATTCTGTTGAAAGACTGGATGGACTAGAAGAATCCAGTCAACAACTTTGAACAAAACTGAATTAGCATCAGTGTGGATTGAAATGATCCACCCTTCAAACCTGTTTCTTATGTGTCATAAAGGGGAAGAATAATTTCTTTTCCCACCACACATTCACTTCACAGAGGAATGGTTGAGAATTTCTTAAATGGTAACAGCATTTTGAATTAAATGGAAAAGGCATTTTGAATTTCTAGGAGAAAGCACTTTATTAATTTGAAGCTTTTATTACATGAAAGAATTGTGAATGACACAGGGGCAAGCAGAAAGAGGAGAACAACGTTGAAGGGATTATACCGTTCACAATACTACATTGACATTTTAGGGGACAATTGATTTGAGATTGATATAAGCAGAGTGGAAAAAAAAGAAAAGTAGTTTGAGAAATCTTACCCCAAGGACAGGTTTTTTAAAAATACCTTCTTCTCGGAGCACCTGGGTGGCTCAGTCGTTAAGCGTCTGCCTTCAGCTCAGGTCATGATCCCAGGGTCCTGGGATCGAGCCCCACATCAGGCTCCCTGCTCAGCAGGAAGCCTGCTTCTCCCTTTCCCACTCCCCCTGCTTGTGTTCCCTCTCTCGCTGTTTCTCTCTCTGTCAAATAAATAAATAAAATCTTAAAAAAAAAAACAACCTTCTTCTCTGTAGTCAACTCTCAATTATTTATAGAACAATACCCTCATTCATGAATTACTCTCCACTTTTACGATCCTTTTGTCCATTTTATGGACATTTTCCTGCTAATTAGAGCTCCCATAGCAATGTCAGAGGGCTGGCAAAGAAGAAGAGTAAAAACTAAAATTTGTCCTTATCAGGAGTTGATTCCTCTCTCCTTTCTGTTGAAATGTTTAAACTCTGATCTAGATTACTTCCAGAATGACAACATTTTTAAATGTCATACATTTTTCAATTAATTGGAAAATTAGCTGAGCGTGTATTATGAGCGAGACACTGCGTAATGTTTGGAAAGAAACAGGAACATGTTGAGTTTTGTTCCTGCCCTTTCCTTTTTGGCATGGTGGAATAGAACCAGAGACAGCATCAGGACATCTGAGGTTTAGCCCTGACTCCACTGCTTAAAATCTAGGTCACATGGGACAAGTGACTTGACCATCTCAAGCCCCAGTTTCCTTAAGTCTAAAACAAAACTTACATCATCTGCTTTCTCTTACTCTGTTGTGAAAACGTTTTTATTCTAGGGCAAATGAAGTTATTTGGAAAGACAGTCTGGTAGTGATCATATTGACCACATCAGGAGAAGCAGTGGTCTATAAACAGACCATCACTTCTGCTGTTCAAACACCAGGGGTGGCTAAAGCTACAGCAATTGAAAACAGTCCATCCAACAGGCAGTGTATGGTATCTAGAATGTAGTAAAAACCAAGTGACAGGATCAGAATGGCATAACAAGGGATCCAAGTTAGTGCCCCTGCAGAATGGCTAAGCATGGCAAGAACAGGCCACATCTGGAGTTTCAGCAGACAACAGGGCTGGTATTGGGATGCCTGGGAGCAGAGCACCCCCAGCCAGAGGAGGGCCACTGGGGTTGTGACCCCAGAAGGTGGGAAAACACAGAGCAACTCATTTCCTATTTGGTTTCTAAACACTTAGCTGGGAACAGTCTTCAAATTGGAAATGATAGAAGACATGATTAGAAGAATACATAATAAAAATGGGAGGGATAATCCTCACATAATAAACAGAGAAACCAGACTTTGATGAAGGGAGCTTACTTCCTCAAGGTTACACGTCTCAGCAGAGTTAGAGCCAGGACTTCACGCCAGTCTTACATCCCAAATTTCACATTATGTGGTGTTGCTTCTAAGAAGCAACCAGGACTCAGGCTATGGGAAGAAGTGGTAAAAGGGTACGCAATTGTTTTAAAAAGTTTGCCTCCAGAGTCAGAGCAGTTCCCATCATTTGCCCTGAGAGAAACTGGAAATGAAATCCTCAGGAACTTCTGAAGTGTGGTAGAGAAAAGATAGCAAAATAGAGTCAACTTGCCTCAAGGTCAAACATTCATCCTTACTTATGTTTCTGTAATTCAACACATTTTATTCCACCCACCTGAAGTGCTTCTGTGCTATTCCTCCTCTTTGTCCATCTGGGAGATTCCCATCAGTTTTAAAGACTCTGATAACATGTCATTGACTCCCATCTCTTGTGCCTTCCTAACACTTTATTGAATTCTATGATAAAGCGTTCCTATGGACAAGGTCTGTGCACCAACTTAATTTGGGTATCCATTTTCTCCCTTGAGGCAAGTTGACTTGCCTGGTATGGCTGGTTTCAAAGAGAGGGAATGCTTTGGATGGAGACAAAGCTGGTATATTAATTGGGGGCAGATTGTGAACAACCCACAGCTCATGCTGAAAAGTTTGGGCTTTAAGCAATCAAAAAGTGGATGAGTTTTGAAAACTTAAAGAGAAAAGTGGTGATCACAAAGAGCCAATGAGGGCCCGCCAAGCACATGTCACACAGACTAGCTTTGTGTCCTCTGGAAGTATGGTCTCCACACTGACAAATGAGGCCTATATGACAACAAAATATGTTATTCAGCATGCAACAGTTTCTTCTGTAATAACTTTGTAAATGTGACAGTAAAATCAGAGTTTAAATAACAGGCTAAATAAGGTCGGCAACAAGAGTACTGATTAATTGACCAAGACACACCCAAAAGGAGAACTTTATGGGGAAGATTCAGAACTCTGACCTTAGAATTTCCCTGTTCTAACTGGGCATGTGCACAGTGACTCTATTACAGGTATAAACAGCCCACTTATCAAATTTATAAATGGCATAAGGCTATGAGGACTAGCTAATGCACTGGAAAATGGCAGAGGAACCCAAAGAGATCAAGGCAGGCTAAAAAGATGGAGTGAACCACGTAAAAGGGAAAATAGCAAGGAGAAAAAGTAAGTCTTGTATCCAGATGGAAGAGAGCTGGCTTAGCACTAAAATACAGGATGGGAAAGATGTGACTGAACATCAGTTTAAATGAAAAAGACAGTAGGTTTTTGTTTGTTTTGGTTGTAGTTGAAAGCAAACTCAATATTGTTCAAAATGAGCACACATCTGCCCCAAAAAAGCCATTCTGATGACTGAAAGAAAGAGACACTTTGTCAGTGAAAAAAAAAAGGGGGGGGGGCTTGGATGATTTGGGATGATTATCTGAAAACATTAAAGGACTCTCAGGTGGAAAAAGAATCAAACAATCTTTCAAGCCCCAGAGGACAAACTTTAACAGCTAACAGTCTCAGGCAGATAGATTTCAGTTCAACACCAGGAACTATCCTTAAGGAAGAGGTCAGTTGCACGTCCCTGGAGGTGTCTGCAGGCACCTGGCTGACCCCGGTCTGCAAGAGCAAGTTGCTACATTGAGAATGCTGGCGTAGGTGACCTCCATGATATCTGACTACAAGATGAGATGGCATGGGAGGAAGTGATTTGAAAACTGAGCACTACCATTTTCCCGGGAGGCTTTAAAGTGATTTTTGATCTAAACTGAGACAAGAATGATATGCGATATTTAAAGTGACAGCTGAGTGATACCAATAACACGGTCTCTCTTTGAGTTCATTTCAGGCTTCAGTGGTGTCAGGGAAGACCTCATATGGGAAAGGGCACTTACTTAGCTTTGAACATTGGGTAGATGGAAAGGGGATGCAGTTGCTGTTGTTCAAGTGGAACCATGACAGACGCTGCACGCCCAGGAATATTTATTATCTATCTTCATTTGGTTGGTTTTTTTACCAACTGGTTGTCTTAAATGCACCTGCCGGTCAGCAGCTTGTAGGTCCTCAGGACATGCTGATTTTATTGTGCTCAGGGCAAAAGGACACCTGCTCACCCCAAGCCAAGCCTCACTTTAATTCCTCAATTTTCCATCATGTCTATTTGTAAATATTGCCTAGCACTTCCAGCTAGCCAAGCATTGGCACTACTGAATTTCTATAAACTTAACTTGTGTTAAGAAGAAGAAATAGTGGGGTGCCTGGGTGGCTCAGTCAGTTGGGCGTCTGCCTTTGGCTCAGGTCGTGATCCCAGGGTCCTGGGATCAAGCCCCACATCGGACTCCCTGCTCAGTGGGGAGTCTGCTTCTCTCTCGGCCCCTCTCCCCTGCTCCTTCTCTCTCTCTCTCTCTGTCTGAAATAAATAAATAAAATCTTAAAAGAAGAAGAAGAAGAAGAGGAAAAGAAGAAGAAGAAGAAATAGTGAAAGGGAAAAAAAAAGACGGAATGGAAAGCCTTACTTAAATTTCTTAATACACTCCTATAATTGATAGAAAAACATTTAGGAACTTGACCCTAAGTTGGCTTCCTATGTCCATCAACTTTGAATATCATAAGAAGGTGAATACTATAAGAACAACGCTGTAATTGTAAGACTGAATTAGGATTCTCTGCGTGTTGTGTGCTTTTCTGTTACAGTACATTAGCCACCTTCTCTGCAGCTTTCAATCTACTTGGCACAGGGCAGTGTTCTATAATCTCCTAAATATTAGACCCTTTTCTTTCTTATCATGGGTTATTCTGTGGATAATTGTTCAAGGTATGAAAATCCATATGATTTACCTTTGATTAATAGAGCTCATTAACTAGATACTTGGAAAACAAAGCTGTTTTTTTTTCAAGATTCCCAGTGTGGACTGTAAGCACCTGGGAACCCAATCCCCCCTGAGCAGCAGGCCAAGGCCCTGGGTCCATCTCTTTCAGTCCCCTCGGACTTCTGAACACAGGTCACTGAGCCTCCCAAACACCTCAGCTCTTAAATCTAACAACTGTCTACTTCCTGACTGGCAAAAAAGTTTTGGGTTTAGTTTTTTTTTCAGATGTTTGAGCTCTGCATCTTGAGAAAGAGGTGACCCTGGCGGGATCAGCAGAAGGAATGCTAGGATGAGCAGCCCTTGCCTTGCAAGGGCCATGGCAGTCCGGGCCGGCAGACTGATCTGGCCTAAGGCACTCCTTCTCTTCCCAGACCCATATGTGAAAGTACCAAATTCAGGTGGCCCATGTAAACACAGTCCCCCATCCCAAAGAAGCATAAGTTGGACTCAAACACCACCAACACAATTTTATCCTGATTGAGGGAAGAACAGTCTTGCCAGAAGCCCCTTAAGAGAGGACCCAGAGTTCTCCACTCAGCCACTTAAGCTGGAGGGAAGCTGAGCAGCCACCAGAAGAACTCCTGCAGATGACCCCACATCTGCCCCAGATATTCAGTATTTCTCTGAATCAATCAATCCTTTATTCATTAAGCATCTACCCTATGCCTGAGAAGTTTCTGAATGAATGTCACAGCTCAAGTAGATGCAGAATTCTCTAGACCCAAAACAGGAACATCAGAGAGCCACTGAAGTGCCCCAGAGGACTTCTCTTCCTGACTCACCTTCTTTGCTGCCCCAATACCCCCTCTGTCCTATGCTGAACTCATCCAGTTCAATGGCTTTAAATGCTGATATGCTAATGTCACCCTAATCTACATGGCCGGTCCTGATTTCTCCTACCTTGGTGCTCCACACTCATATTTCCAACTGTTTACTTGACATCTTCACTGGGACACACTTACTAACCATTTCCATTAAAGAAGTTCAAGACAGAACTAGTTTCCCAACCTACATCCCTAATTTTTCCTTTCCCAGAATTCCCCATATGAGTAAGTAAGGCGTTCTTTTCCCAGTTTCACAAGAAAGAGCTAAGAATCATTCAAGTAAATCATAATCCTTCTCTTTTCCTCACTTACAAGTCCTGTCAATACAGATCAAAATAAACATCTTGTCAAGATAATTCAATTCTCCTACTATGCCTGCTACCTCCTCATTTAAGACATTAACATCTCCTACCTAAACTACTTAAGTAGCCTCCTGACTAGTCTTAGCATTAGCATTCTCCAGATAAGACCAGAGTGGTATATTTAAAATATGTAACATACCATGCTGATGTTCAGCAGCTTAAATCCTTCAATAGCTTCTCAACTCCCTTAGAATAAAATCCAAACCTTTCACTCTGACCTACAAGACCTTAAGTCATCTTACCCCTCATGACCTCTCCAAGTTCATTTTATGTTCATTCCTTTCCACTCAAAATTCAAGAGGTTATCATCTCTATATCTTTTTTAATATTCTTTTTTAAATTTAATTTTATTACGTTATGTTAGTCACCATACATTACATCATTATTTTTGATGTAGTGTTCCATGATTCATTGTTTGCATATAACACCCAATGCTCCATTCAGTATGTGCCCTCTCTAATACCCATCATCAGGCTAACCCATCCCCCCACCCCCTCCCCTCTAGAACCTTCAGTTTGTTTCTCAGAGTCCATAGTCTCTCATGGTTCGTCTCCCCCTCAGATTTCCCCCCCTTCATTTTTCCCTTCCTACTTTTTTTTTTTTTAACATATAATGTATTATTTGTTTCAGAGGTACAGGTCTGTGATTCATCTGTCTTACACAATTCACGGCGCTCACCATAGCACAAACCCTCCCCAGTGTCCATCACCCAGCCACCCCTTCCCTCCCACCTCCCACCACTCCAGCAACCCTCAGTTTGCTTCCGGAGATTAAGAGTCTCTTATGGTTTGTCTCCCTCTCTGGTTTCATCTTGTTTCATTTTTTCCTCCCTTCCCCTATGATCCTCTGTCTTATTTCTCAAATTCCTCATATCAGTGAGATCATATACTTGTCTTTCTCTGATTGACTTATTTCGCATAACATAATACCCTCTAGTTCCATCCACACCATTGCAAATGGCAAGATTTCAGGGTTTTTTGATGGCTGCATAATATTCCATTGTATATATATATATATATATATATATATATATATATACCATATCTTCTTTATCCATTGATCTATTGATGGACGTCTTGGCTCTTTCCACAGTTTGGCTATTGTGGACATTGCTGTTATAAACATTGCGGTGCACATACCTCTTTGGATCACTACATTTGTATCTTTGGGGTAAATACCCAGTAGTGCAGTTGCTGGGTCATACAGTAGCTCCATTTTCAACTTTTTGAGGAACCTCCATACTGTTTTCCAGAGTGGCTGCACCCACTTGCATTCCCACCAACAGTGTAGGAGGGTTCCCTTTTCTCTGCATCCTCGCCAACATCTGTCGTTTCCTGACTTGTTCATTTTAGCCATTCTGACTGGTGTGAGGTGGTATCTCATTGAGGCTTTGATTTGGATTTCCCTGATGCTGAGTGATGTTGAACACTTTTTCATGTGTCTGTTAGCCATTTGTAGATCTTCTTTGCAGAAATGTCTGTTCATGTCTTCTGCCCATTTCTTGATTGGATTATTTGTTCTTCAGGTGTTGAGTTTGATAAGTTCCTTATAGATTTTGGATACTATCCCTTTATCTGATATGCCATTTGCAAATATCTTCTCTAATTCTGTCAGTTGTCTTTTGGTTTTGTTGGCTGTTTCCTTTGCTGTGCAAAAGCTTTTTATCTTGATGAAAAGAAAAAATATCTGTTAGTTTTTACTGTACAGCTCTAAAATTATTATTGTAAATTACTTCATAGCTTTGTTTTGAGTCTTATAAAAATGTTTATGTACAACATATATAACAAGTGTGTGTTAAATTCAGACTTGAAAATTTCCAAATTTTACCGAATTACAAGTCTATGTATTTAGCCTTATTTTAATATAACTCATCACTATATCTTTTTATTGCAAATTTAAACATCCCTTATTCTTTTTTTTAAAGATTTATTTATTTACTTATTTATTTTAGAGAGAGTTGGAGAAAGCACACATGAACGTAAGCAGGGCAAGGGGCAGAGGGAGAGGGAGAGAGAATCCTTGAGCAGACTCCCTGTTGAGCTGAGCATGGAGCCCTGAGATCATGACCTGAGTCAAAATCAAGAGCCAGCCACTTAACAAACTGAGCTTCCCAGGTGCCCCTAAACTTCTCTTATTCTTGAAAGGCTTAAATATGATAAAAGTTAAAAGCACCTACTTTCTTAAGCATTATTTTTCATTACTATCACTCTGATTAGTAAACCAAAGATTTGGAAATACTTTTCCACTAACTGGAGAATTCTTTAGACCAAGGATAATAGTGGCAGCTTCACACCAACACATTTGTGGGATTTGGCAGAGAACACAGAAACCGGTTTGAAGGATGGTTTTTGTCCCACAGCAGATTTCCTATTTTCCTAATTCTTTAAGCTTATGAATAATTTATTGAACAGTCTGAACCTGCTATAGAGACAATTTTTTTTTAAACCTCTGCTCTTCGCCTTCAACTGTTCTGTGACAAATCTCCCATTTTTCCCCCTTAGTGGAATCTCAGGCAGATCCAAAGCCTTGGTTTAAAACTTTGTAATCACATTGAATTTAACACTCACTTCCTCCTAGCCCAGACTGATTTAGACCTGAGGGGCCAGGAGTGATGGGATTGCACTTCTCCTTTATACCTCTCCTCTCCCTTCTTGTGTGCTAGGAATTGATGCTGCTATTGTCCTCTCTTAAGCAATGGTTGCTGCTTCTCCTTCATGGCTGTCTGTGTAGTGAGTGCTCAGATGGTGGCTCCTCTGTGGGGCCCATGTTCAAGTCTTGTGGAAGGCCCTTTTGGAAGGGGCCCCTGACCTAGTTCCCTGATGTAGGAGATTCATTCTTGCTTGGTCTGACCTCTTCTTACTCCCATAAGTTCCCACCTTGGTGATCTATTCCAGAACAGCCCAGTGGTGAGGTTCCCATACCTGATGACCATCCTTTTTGAGTGGGATACCTGCAAGAAGGCTCAATCTTGGCTACTTTTGTTGTGTCTACTGTTCTATGAGAAATCATCATATCCTTGACTATTCAAATTAGGGAATTCAAACTGTCACCTGCTACTCCACTTTCCATCTGCCACTTCTCCAATTCTCTTTTCCCCCTGCTCCCATAGGCATGGAAGCTTGTCACCACTTACTCAGCAACCATTCACCTGGAAGTAAGATGTTAGTTTCCCCTTCTTCCAAGCCCCCCAGTCAGTATGAGTTGTTCTCCTGGGTCATCCATCATTTGGTGTTGGGGGTGGAAAATCCTCAGAACTTCCCAAATAGTTCAGCATTCTTTCTTTTTATTATTGGTGTATAATTGACACACAATATCCTATTAGTTTCAGGTGTATATCATAGCCATTCAATATTTTTACACACTAAGAAATGATCCCCATGAGAAGTCTAGTTATCATTTATCACCACACAAAGTCATCACTATATTATTGACTATATGCCCTATGCTCTACTTCACATCCCCATGACTTATTTGTTTTAATAGCTGAAAGTCTATACCTCTTAGGCCCCTTCACCTGTATCACCCACCCCCGCAACCCATTCCCCTCTGGTAACCAACAGTTTTTTCCCATGTCTATGGGTTTGTTTGTTCATTTGTTTTATTTTTAGATTCTGTATGTAAGTGAGATTATGTGGTATTTGTCTTTCTCAGTCTGACTTATTTCACTTAGTATAATACCATCCAGGTCCATCCATGTTGTCACAAATGGCAAGATCTCATTCTTTTTATGGCTGAGTAATATTCCATTATGTATACATCTATATATCTATATCTATCTGTGATATATATCTATCTGTGATATATATATATATCACATTTTCTTTATCCATATATTAGTCAATGGATACTTGGACTGCTTCCATATCTTGGCTATTGTAAATAATGCTACAGTGAACACATGAGTGCATATATCTCTTCAAATTGGTGTTTGTATTTTCTTTGCAAAATACCCAAAAGTGGTATTGCTCGATCATATGATATTTCTATTTTTATTTTTTTATTTTTTTTTAAGATTTTATTTATTTATTTGTCAGAGAGAGGGAGAAAAGCAGGAGGAGAACAGCAGGTTGAGGGAGAAGCAGGCTCCCCACTGAGCAGGGAGCCCAATGTGGGACTCGATCCCAGGACTCTGGGATCATGACCTGAGCCGAAGGCAGACTCTTAACTAACTGAGCCACCCAGGCCTCCCAATATTTCTATTTTTAATCTTTTGAGGAATATCTATACTGTTTTCCATAGTGGCTGCACCAATTTAAATGCTTACCAACAATGTATGAGGGTTCATTTTTCTCCATATACTCGTCAACACCTGCTATTTTTTGTCTTTTTAATAATAGCCAGTCTGACAAGTGTGAAGTGATGTCTCATTGTCATTTTGATTTTCATTTCCTTGATGATCAGTGATGTTTAGCATCTTTTAACATGAAAAGATGCTTTTCACATGGTCTGTTGGATATCCAGCTATCTTCTTTGGAAAAATGTCTACTCAAGTCTTTTATCCACTTTTAATCTTTTTTGTATTTTCGATATTAAGTTGTATATGTTCTTTATATATCTTGGATATTAACTCTTTATTGGATGTATAATTTGCAAATATCTTCTCCTATTCACTAGGTTGCCTTTTTAATTTGTCGATGGTTTCCTTCACTGTGCAAAAGTTTTTTAGTTTGATGTAGTCCTATTTCTTTGTTTTAGCTCTTGTTGCCATTGCCTGAGACTGCTCCCCCAAAATATTGCTAAAACCTATGTCAAAGAACTGTCTATGTTTTCTTCTAGGGCTTTAATGGTTTCAGGTCTTACATTCAAGTCTTTAATCCATTTTAAAGTAATTTTCCATATAATATAAAATTGTGATCTAGTTTCATCCTACTGCATATAGCTGATCAGTTTTCCTGATACCGTTTATTGAAAGACTATCTTTTCCCCCATTGTATAGTCTTGCCTCCCTTGCCAGAGATTAATTGATCATATATGTGTGGCTTTATTTCTGGACTCCCTATTTTATTCCATTGATATATGTGTCTGTTTTCATGCCAGTATGGTACATTTTGATTACTATAGTTTTGTAGTATATTTTTGAAATCAGGGATTGTGATACCTGCAGCTTTGTCCTCCTTTCTCAGGACTGTTTTGGCTATTTGAGCTCTTTTGTGGTTCCTACAAATTTCAGTATTCTTTGTTCTAGTTATGTGAAAGATGTTATTGGTATTTTGATAGGGATTGCATGGAATCTTTAGATTGATTTGGGTAGTATGGACATTTTGGCAATATTAGTTCTTCCAATCCATGAGCATGTATATTTTTTCATTTATTTCTGTCATTTTTAATTTCATCATTGTCCTCTAGTTTTTAGAGTACAGGTCTTTCACCCTCTGGTTAAATTTATTCCTGGGTACTTTATTCTTTTTATGCAATTATAAAAGGGATTGTTTTCTTAATTGCTCTTTCTGGTGGCTCATTAGTAACATATAAAAATGCAACCGATTTCTGTATGCTATTTTTGTATCATGTGACTTTACTGATTTCATTTATTAGTTCTAATAGTGTTTTGGTGGGGTCTTTAGTGTTTTCCATATATAATATTATATCATCTGCAAATTCTGACAATTTTACTTCTTCCTTTCCAAATTCGGACAATTTTACTCCTTCCTTTCTTGTCTTTTATTTCTTCTTCATGCCTAATTGCTCTGGCAAGGACTTGTGTACTATGTTGGAAAAAAGTCATAAGAGTGAGCATCCTTGTCTTGTTCCTAATCTTAGAGGAAAAGCTCTCAGCTTTTCACTGTTGACTATGATGTTAGTTGTGGGCTTGTCATATACAGTCTTTATTATATTGAGTTATGTTCCTTCCATATTCACTTTGTTGAGAGTTTTCATCATAAACTGATGCTGAATTTTGTCAAATGCTTTTTCTGCATCTGTTGAGATGACCCTTAATATAATTTTTTTATCCTTGATTTTGTTAATGTGGTGCTTCATGTTGCTTGATTTGCAGATGTTGAACCATCGTTGTAACCCTGAAATAAATCCCACTTGATTGTGGTGTATGATCCTTTTAAGGTATTGTTGAACTTGATTTGATAATATTTTGTTGAGAATATTTCTATCTATGTTCTTCATGGTTCTTGGCCTATAATTTTCTTTTTTCATGATGTCATTGTCTGGTTTGGTAATGCTGCTCTCATAGAATGTGTTTGGCTGCATTCCTTTCTGTTTAATCTTTTAGAATAATTTGAGGATAGGTACTAACTCTTTTTTAAATGTCTGGTAAAATTCACCTGTGAAGCCATCTGGTTTTGGGCTTTTGTTTTTTGGCAGTTTTTAAATTACTGATTCAATTTCATTACTTATAATCAGTCTATTCAGATTTTGTATTTCTTCAAGATTCAGTCTTGGAGGGCTGTGTATATCTAAAAATTTATCCATTTCTTTTAGGTTTTCTAATTTGTCAGTGTACAATTTTTTATAGTGGTCTCATGATTCTTTGGACTTCTGTGGTGTCAGTTCTAACTTTTCTTTAATTTCTGATTTTAGGGGTGCCTGGGTGGCTCAGTCGTTAAGTGTCTGCCTTCGGCTCAGGTCATGATCCCAGAGTCCTGGGACTGAGCCCCACATTGGGCTCCCTGCTCCACGGGAAGCCTGCTTCTCCCTCTCCCACTCCCCCTGCTTGTGTTCCCTCTCTCTCTGTGTATCTCGCTGTCATATAAAAAAAAATTCTGATTTTATTTACTTGGACCCTCTCTCTCTTTCTTTCTTTTTCTGGGTGAATCTGGCTAGAGGCTTGTCATTTTTACTCATGTTTTCAAAGAATCAGCTTTTACTTTCACTGAACTTTTCTATTGTGCTTATAGTCTCTATTTCATTTATTTCTGCTCTATCTTTATTATTTCCTTCCTTTTAAAAACTTCAGGCTTCAAACTGTGGAAGGAGCTGAGATGCCCTTCAACAGATGAATGGTTAAAGAAGATGTGGTCCATATATACAATGGAATATTACTCAGCCATCAGAAAGGATGAATACCCACCATGCATCGACATGGATGGAACAGGAGAAGATTATACTAAGTGAAATAAGTCAAGCAGAGAAAGACAATTATCATATGGTTTCATGTATATGTGGAACATAAGGAATAGCATGAAGAACATTAGGAGAAGGAAGGGAAAAATGAAGGGATGGAATCAGAGGGAGAGGCAAACCATGAGAGACTATGGACTACTGGAAGCAAACTGAGGGTTTCAGAGGGGAGGGGGGTTGGGGGGATGGGTTAGCCCGGTGTTGGGTATTAAGGAGGGCAGGTATTTCATGGAGCACTGGGTGTTATATGCAAACAATGAATCATGGAACACTACATCAAAAACTAATGGTGTACTCTATGCTGACTAACATAACATAAAAAAACAAAACAAAACAAAACAAAACAAAAAAACCTTTGGTCTTCACTTGTTCTGTTTCTAGTTCCCTTAAGTAGGAAGTTAGATTATTTATTAGGAATATTTCTTATTTCTTTATTGAGGTAGGTTTTATCACTATGAACTTCCCTCTTAAAACTGCTTTTGCTGTGTCTTATAGACTTCGGAAAATCGTGTTTCTATTTTTATTTGTCTCAAGGTATTTTTAAATTTCCTCTCTGTTTATTTTTGTTTTGTTTACTCATTGGTTGTTTAGTAGTATGTTGTATAGCTTCCACATTTTTTCCCACATTTTATTCTTGTAATTGATTTCTAGTTTCATACTGTTCTGGTCAGAAAAGATGCTTGATATGATTTCAATCTTCTTGAATTTATTGAGGCTTGTTTTGTGGCCTAACATATGATTTCTCCTGGAGAATATTCCATGTGCACTTGAGAATAATGGGGATGAAATTTTCTGTACATATTTATTAAGTCCATCTGGTCTAATGTGTCATTTAAGGCCAATCTTTCATTATTGATTTTCTATCTGGATGATCTTTCCATTGATGTAAGTAGGGTATTAAAGTCCCCTATTATTATTGTGTTACTGTCAGTTTCTCCCTTTATGTCTGTTAAAATTTGTTTTATACATTTAGGTGCTTCTATGTTGGATGCATAAACATTTATGAATGTTGTATCCTCTTTTTACATTGAACCCTTTTTCATTATATAATACTTTTCTTTGTCTTTTGTTAAAGTCTTTGTTTTAAAGTTTATTTTGCCTGATATGAGTATTGTTATTTCTGCTTTTTTCATTTCCATTTGCATGGAATATCTTTTTACATTCCTTCACTTTCAGTCTGTTTGTGTCTTTAGATCTGATGTGAGGCTCTTGTGGAGAGTATATAGATGGGTCTTGTGTTTTTAAATCTGTTTGGCTACCTTATGTCTTTTGATTAGAGCATTTAGCCCATTTACATTTAAAATAATTATTGATAGGTATGTGCTTATTGCCATTTTTGTTGATTGTTTTCTGATTGTTTTTGTAGTTCTTCCCTGTTCCTTTCTTTTTCTTTTGATCTCTTTCCTTAGGGTTTGATGGTTTTCTTTAGTGTGATGTTTGGGCTCCTTGCTCTTTATTTTTTGTGTATCTATTGTAGGTTTGTGGTTACCAGGACATTCATATATATTGAGAGAGAGAGAGAGATAACAGACTATTTTTAAACTGATAGTTGCTTAAGATATGGACCCTCAACTCTATGGTCAAATAATCTTCGACAAAGCAGGAAAAAATATGCAATGAAAAAAAGACAGTCTCTTCAATAAATGGTGCTGAGAAAATTGAACAACCACATGCAGAAGAATGAAACGACCATTCTCTAACACCATACACAAAGATAAACTCAAAATGGATGAAAGACCTCAATGTGAGACAGGAACCCATCAAAATCCTAGAGGAGAACATAGGCAGTAACCTCTTTGACATCGGCCATAGCAACTTCTTTCAAGATACATCTCCAAAGGCTAGTGAAACAAAAGCAAAAATGAACTTTTGGGGCTCCATCAAGATAAAAAGCTCCTGCACAGCAAAGGAAACAGTCAACAAAACAAAGAGGCAACCCACAGAATGGAAGAAGATATTTGCAAATGACATTACAGATAAAGGGCTGGTACCCAAGATCTATAAAGAACTTCTCAAACTCAACACCCAAAAAGTAAATAATCCAGTCAAAAATGGGCAGAAGACATGAACAGACACTTCTCCAAAGAAGAAATACAAATGGCTAACAGACACATGAAAAAATGTTCATAATCATTAGCTGTTAGGGAAATTCAAATCAAAACCACATTGAGATACCACCTTACACCAGTTAGAATGGCAAAAATTGACAAGGCAAGAAACAACAAATGTTGGAGAGGTTGTGGAGAAAGGGGAACCCTCTTACACTGTTGGTGGGAATGCAAGTTGGTACAGCCACTTTAGAAAACAGTGTGGAGGTGCCTCAAAAAATTAAAAATAGAGCTACCCTATGACCCAGCAATTGCACTCCTGGGTATTTATCCCAAAGACACAGATGTAGTGAAAAGAAGGGCCATATGCACCCCAATGTTCATAGCAGCAATATCTGCAATAGCCAAACTGTGGAAAGAGCTGGGATGCCCTTCAACAGATGAATGGATAAAAAAGATGTGGTCCATATATACAATGGAATATTACTCAGGCATCAGAAAGGATGAATATCCAACTTTAACATCAACATGGATGGGACTGGAGGAGATTATGCTAAGTGAAATAAGTCAAGCCAAGAAAGTCAATTATCATATGATTTCACTTATTTGTGGAACATAAGGAATAGCATGGAGGACATTTGGAGAAGGAAGGGAAAAATGAAGGAGGGGAAATCAGAGGGAGAGATGAACCATGAGAAACTATGAACTCTGAGAAACAATCTGAGGGTTTCAGAGAGGAGGTGGGTGGGGGAATGGGTTAGCCCGGTGATGGGTATTAAGGAGGGCACATACTGCATGGAGCACTGGGTGTTATATGAAAACAATGAATTGTGGATCACTACATCAAAAACTAATGATGTATGGTGACTAACAACATTAAAAAAAAAAGATTGAACGCATTCTAAAAACACTATATCTTTATTCCCCCCTCCATGTTTTATTTTTCACGTCATATTTTACATTTTTTTTATTTCATGTATCCTTAACTGTTTTAGTTATAGTCAATTTTACTATTTTTATCTTTTAATCTTCATATTAGCTTTTCAAGTTGTTGATCCACTGCCTTCACTATATATTGTCTTTACCAGTGACATGTATTTCTCTCACATACTTTCTTATTTCTAATTATAGCCTTTTCTTTTCTACTTAAAGAAAACCCTTTAACATTTCTTCTAAGGCTGGCTTAGTGGTGATGAGCTCCTTTAGTTTTTGCTTGCCTGGGAAACTCTTTATCTCTCCTTCAATTCTGAATGATAATCTTGCCGGGTAGAGTGTTCTTGGGTGTAGGTTTTTCCTTTTCAGCATTTTAAATATGTATTGGCACTCCTTCTTGGCCTACAAAGTTTCTGCTGAAAAATCAGCCAGTAGTCGAATGAGATTTCTTTTGTACGTGACTATTTGTTTTTCCCTTGTTTCCTTTGATATTATCTCTTCATCTTTAACTTTTGCCATTTTAACTATAATATGTCTTGGTGTGAATCTCTTTGTGTTCATCTTGTTTACAATTCTTGTGTTTCTTGGACCTGGATGTCTGTTTCTCTCCCCAGGTGAATGAAGTTTAGAGCCATTATTTTTTCAAGTAAGTTTTTTGCCCTTTTCTCTCTCTCTCTTCTCCTTCTGGGACCCCTATATTATGAATATTAGTACTCCTGATGTCCTAGAGGTCCCTTAAACTATCCTCATTTTTTAAAATTCTTTTTTCCTTTTGTTGTTCTGAGTAATTTCCACTGGTCTGTTTTCCAGATTGTTGATCCATTCTTCTGCATCATAGTGTATTTTTCAATGAAGTTATTGTGTTCTTCGTCTCTGATTCTTTTTTATATTTTCTACTACTTTGTTGAGGTTCTCACTATGTTCCTCCATTCTTCTCCTGAGTTCAGTGAGCATCTTTATGACTGTTATTTTGAGCTCTTTGTCAGGTAAATTACTTATCTCTGATTCATCAGGGTTCCCCCCCCCCCCGTGGTTTTAACTTGTTCTGTCATTTGGAATATATTCCTCTGTCTTCTTATGTTGCTTGTTTCTGTGTTTGTTTCTATGGATTGGGCAGAACAGCTACATTTCCTGGTCTTGAAAGAGTGGCTTTGTGTAGGAGTATCTCCTGCGTAGACTGCATGTGCCCGGTGACTTTCACAGACCAGCTGGAGCACATGTGGTGGGTGGGTGGGTCCCAGGGCATACTTGGTTAATAGGCTAGAGCTGATGCAGGCACAATTGGGGGGGGTGGGGTCCCAGATCACACTGCACCAGTCTGCTTTGGCAGGATGGTTGGAGCTGGTACAGTATGGAGTTCCCAAGGCATACCATGCCAGGGCCTGGACAGATAATTGGAGCTGGGGCAGGTGCAGGCCAGGGGGTCCCAGGGAACTCTGTGCCAGAGCAGTCCTAGCAGGACAGCTGGTACTAGAGTGGACAGGTGACAGGGTGAGCCACACTACAGCCACCTTGGCAGGATGGCTGGAGCTGTGACTGGTGCAGATGGGGGGGGGCAAGTCATACCACACTGTGGTCATGTTGGAAGCATAACTAAATCTAGTGTGGGCCAGGGGCCCAGGGCATGCTGGGGCATCCTAGCAGGCTAGCTAGATTTCCTGGACCCTGGTCCCACCCACACTATTTAGGTGGATGGGGAGCATAAATAGTGATTGTTAGCATCTGTGACTCTGGAGAGAGTTCTAGCAGTACCCCATCTGCTTGTGTCCAATGCTCTAGGGTTAATAAATAGATTTTCTTCACTTATAGTCTAATTGCCTTTTAAGCCATTTTTTTTTCTGTGCCTGACAATGGGTGATGTGGTTAGTCTGTGCATGGGCCCTTCAGTGTTATTTCTCCCTACTGCAGTTTGCTGCATTGGCAGTGGGGTTCCCATCATTAGTGTATCTCTGTCCTATCCTTGTCCAGTTTTGATATTAGGTTACACTAGATTTATACACTCGCTGACTTTACCTCATTTTCTATTCCCTGAAACAGCTTGTATAAGAGGGAGATAATTGAGCACAGTCCAAGATGGTAGGAAGACCCTGAACTTCCTTCCTTTCATGGTCACACAAAATATTCACCTACAGATTTTCCTCCTGAAAGAAGAACTGAGGGCTGATTTAACCAGTTCTGCACATCAAAAAATGGAAGGACCACAGAGAGAAAGGATAGGACAGAGAGAGCACATGATCAACCAATCTCATTTGTGGTCCAAGAGTCAAAGAAAAGATAAAATAATAATTTATTAAATGTAGTATGTATCAAACCCAGCACATTTCTATGCTATATCATAATCTAAGGATTAGCTCAAGAATACAAGGAAAACTCAACATCCAAAAATCTTTTGATGTAACACACCAATATGCAGGGAGAAAAATGTATAATCATCGCAATAGATGTGTGCATTATTCAGGAGAGGCAGGCTGTGCTGGTACATATAATACATATAAACCCCAAATTCTCAATGTCTTAAAATAAGAAGGGTGTATTTCTTATCAAGAAAAGTCCAGGTTAGGGGCGCCGGGGTGGCTCAGTTGTTAAGCGTCTGCCTTCAGCTCAGGTCATGATCCCAGGGCCCCAGGGTCATGATCGAGTCCCGCATCGGGCACCCTGCTCAGCAGGAAGCCTGCTTCTCCCTCTTCTATTCCCCCTGCTTGTGTTCCTTCTCTCACTGTATCTCTCTCTGTCAAATAAACAAAATCTTAAGAAAAAAAGTCCAGGTTAGTAAATTAAATTAAATGTAATACACACACACACACACACATACATATATATATATATATGTTATATATATAAATTTCCTGATAATGCACCATATATCAGACTGAATATAGAAAAATTATAAGCTACCTACTGTTTTACAGCTTTGAAGTAATTGTGGTGTCATGGAAAGAGCATTGGACCACGAGTTAGGAGACCTGAGTTAAATAACTTTGGGCAAGTTATTTAATCTCTGTGGGGCTCAATGTTTCCATCGCTAGAAATGGGTGGATTACGTTGGATCATCTGTAAGCTTCCTTCCAGCTCTACAGCTCTTACATATCAGCCTCAGCTCCATCAATGGAGCTAATGTGATACAGCTATCAGTTTTCAAACATGCTTAGATTTTTAATTCTTTTCTACTTTAGTCTAAGCTGCTTCCACAGTCCTTTTCCTTTCATTTTCTGGCCATGCTTACAGAGCAGCAGAAACCATAGACTCCCACAAGTAAACATTTTAGTCTTGGATCCATTTTAAAGAGTGATGTAGCCCAGAAATGCCATCCATAAGTGATCCTCAGTAAAGCTGAGTTGTAACAGGGGTGTCTGTCATGCCTAGCCTCTTCTGACAAAATGCTTATTTCTAGTGAACTAGGCTAGGAATGTGAGAAATAGCTCCTGTCCTAGATAAGGTAAAGGAAAAACATTTTCTAAAACCTTAGGGGAAAATACACACATTGGAACACAGTAGAAATGTAATCATATGGAACAGGAGGGACCTGGGAGTCTCTTAGCAAGAAAAGCTGAGTCCTTCCTTTGTATCCTGAGTACAGGCCCTCCAGACAGCCTCTACAAGAGTGGGTTAGTGAATATGAAAGAGGAAGTTCGGGCTGTGCAGTCAGACCAGGATGCAGAGCCCTCTTCTGCCACATTGGAACCCTCAACTTCTTCATCTGACATAGGTGGAGATGATAAATCTTACCTCATAAGATTGCTGAAGGATCAATACGGTAACACTGGCTAACTTAGCATGGCACCTGGTACATAGGAGGACCTATATAGAGGTTAATTCCTTTCTTTCCTCAATTTTTTGATAAAATAACCTTAGCCATACCCGAACAAAATCTTATCTTCTAAAACAACTAAATTGAAAAGGCTTAGAAAACATGGTTAACTAGAAATGGCGAATGTCAGTGCTGTCTGTTAATCCTAGTGCCATGAAAAGTCTTCCAAATTTGGCACCACTTCAAAGCGATGCAAAGATAATTTGCAGCCACATTTATAAAGATCTTTGAGCTCCTTAGGAGAAAGATTAAATACAGGCAAAATTCCATTCCTATCATTCTTCAATGGAAATGCCATGCTTAACCACATTCAAACTCTATAATGTATTCTTATTTTTCTTTCTAGTCATGTCCCCATGAGAGACTTAGGTGGGTATTTAGAAAAGACGTATCTGTCACCACAAATAATGATGAGATCCAAGACAGGACAACTTAGAATAAAGAAGTGAAAGAGATTGGACAGATGGTGAACATTAGCTCCTCCCAGGAGCAGATTTGAGAAGAGACAGGAGTGGGATCTTAGAGAAAACTTTCATAAAACGCATGGTCATGGGACGCCTTGGTGACACAGTCGGTTAAGCATCTGCCTTCGGCTCAAGTCATGATCCCAGGGTCCTGGGATCGAGTCTCACATCAGGCTATTTGCTCATCAAGGAGCCTGCTTCTCCCTCTGCCTGTCACTCCCCTTGCTTGTGCACTCTCTCTCTGATAATAAATAAATAAAATCTTTAAAAAAATGCATGGCCATCTTATCTTGTTCATGAGTTAAATTTAATTATGTTATAATGCCACTGCCTTATTCATTTCTCTAATGCATTATCAAGGACAGTCAGGGCCCTTTAGTGATCTAGAATTGATTAATGCTCATTGGCATTGAGAGCCAGTTTGGAGTGAATGAAAATGCACCCTTTAAGCACTCCAGGGGGATAGAATAAGAGGTCTTTATATTTGAAACAAAAGCTCTCAAATACCTGAATTTATAATCTCATTCATAGCATAGTTGAGAGAATACAAAAACCGCTGGCAACTGACTATGATCATTATGGGGGGTGCTGCTCCCTGTCTCTCCATCATTGTGTGCCTCAGGTTGACCCTCGGTTATCTGGCCTTGACACATCTGGGAGTTATGTGTTTCTCTAACCAAGATGTAGCTATATGTCAAAGGTTTTTTTTCTTCCAAGGAGCATGACTGGACTAAGTTTAAGACCTATAAATTATAGTTAGAAAACTGGAAAATAAAAGAGAAGCATAAATAATTACAAGTGCATAGGTAAGGAAAGAAGAGAAAAATAACATACAAAAAACTAAGGGGAAATTCCTTCAAAACAGAGAGAGGGCAAGAATTCTATAAATTACTTCCATGAAGAACAGATAAATAAAACATGTGAAGAAAAAAACTGACAGAAAAATATACAATAAAAATAAATTGGCTTGTCCTATGAGATGACTTTCTTCCAAGTATGAGATGTCTGACAATTTTGATGAGTTATTTTGGAACATTTTTCAATCTGTGGACATTATAATAAATATACTTTGTCTTCTTAGGAAAAGGATAAAAGAACCATTTTTTTTTCTTGTTAATTGAAATGTGGGTTTGGTTGTTTTAATCAGAAATATCCTGTACCATAATATCAGTACACCTAATTATTTTAAGAGGACATAGAGAAGGGCATATATAAGTCGATATTCCAGTGTATCTTGGAAACTGCCCATCCCTCCAGTCTTGTTTTCAAACATAATTTGACTGTTATAAAAACAGATCTAGAACTGATACCCAAAAAGAAATGAGCCAAATATATGAGCTCTCAGTCCAGAAACATAAATAAAAGTAGGCTTAAGAATATGAAAAATATGTCCTAACTAATTTAGAACATAAATGTAATTTCAAACTACGCTGACAATGGATTTAATGTAAACCCTATCAAAATCTTATCTACCTTCTTTGGACAAATTTATGAGCTGGTCCTAAAAATTTATATCGAAATTCAGGGGGGCCAAGATTATCTAAAACAATCTTTAAAAAAGGGAACAAAGTTGGACGATCCACACTTCCTTGTTTCAAATCTACTACAAAGCTACAGAAATCAAGATAGTGTGGCAATGGCATAAGAACAAGCACATAGGTCAAAGAAATAGAATTGAATACAAAATAAAATCCATACTTCTATGGCCAATTGATTTTTTTAAGATTTTATTTTTAAGTAATTTTTACACCAAACATGAGGTTTGAACTCACAACCCTGAGATCAAGAGTTGCATGCTCCATCAACTGAGTCAACCATGCACCCCTGGCCAGTTGTTTTTTTTTTTTCCCCCTCTTATCACAAGAAATTCCAAGGGTTTTGTTTTATTTATTTACTTATCTTAATTGATCCAATTTTTTATTGAAGTATAGTTGATGTATAATATTATATTAGTTTCAGGTGTAAAACATAGTGATTTAGCAATTGTATACATTACAAAATGTTCACTGTGATGGAGGAGTTACCATCTGTCACCAGACAAGGTTATTACAGTATTACTGACTATATCTCTTATGCTACAGTTTTCATACCCATGACCTATATTTTACAGCTGGAAGTTTGTACCTCTTAATCCTGTCACCTACTTCACCCATCCCCCACCTTTCTTCCCTTTGGCAACTGTGAGTTTGTTCTCTATATTTATCAATCTGTTCCTATTTTTGTTGTTGTTGTTTCTTTACTTACTTTGTTTCTTAGATTTCACATATAAGTGAAATCATACAGTATTTGTCTTTGTCTGATTTATTTCACTTAAAATAATACCCTCAAAATCCACCCATATTGTTGTGAATGGCAAGATTTCATTCTTTTTTGTGGCTGAGTAATATTTTTATGGCTGAATATATATATATCTTCTTTATCCATTTATCTATCAATGGACACTTAAGTTGCTTCAATATCTTGACTATTATAAATAATGTTACAATAAACACCGGGCGCATGTCTTTTCAAATTATTGTTTTTGTTTTCTTTGGGTAAATACCCAAAAGGGATTACTGCATCAAATAGTACTTCTATTTTTAGTTTTTTGGGGGACTCTCCATACTGTTTTCCAGAGTACCTGCACCAGTTTACATTCCCACCGACAGTGTATGAGGGTTCTCCTTTCTCCACATCCTTGCCAATACTTGTTTCTCAGTTTTTTAATACTAGCCATTCTGACAGGTGTGAGGTCATTGTGGTTTTGATTTGCACTTCCCTGATGATTAGTGATATTGAGCAGCTTTTCATGTGTCCGTTGTTATGGCCAATTGATTTTTTGATAAGGATGGCAAGAACATTTAAAGAGGAAAGAATAGGGGTACCTGCATGGGTCAGTTGGTTAAGCATCTGCCTCTGGCTCAGGTCATGATCCCAGAGTCCTGGGATTGAGTTCCGCACTGGGCTCCCTGCTGAGCGGGGAATCTGCTTGTCCCTTTCCCTCTATGTTTCCTCCCCCACCCCCGCTGAAGTTCTCACTCACTCAAATAAATAAATAAAATCTTAAAAAAAAATTATTAAAAAAATTTTTTTAAAGAGGAAAGGATAGCTTCTTCAACAAATGATGCTGGGACAACTAGAATGCACGTGCAAAGAATAAGGTTGAATCTCTATATCACACCATTTACAAAAAGTAACTCAATATGGATCATAAACCTCAATGTAAGAACCATTATCCTTTAAGAAAAACCTTAAGAGTAAATCTTCATGGCTTTGGGTTAGGGAATCATTTCCTAGATATGACACCAAAAGCAGAAGCAACAAAAGAAAAACATTAATTCCTAAAGTTTCATGAAAATTTATAATCTTTGTGCTTCAAAGGACACCATCAAGAAAATGAAAAGACAACACATAGAATGGGAGAAAATGTTTTGATATTATATATCTGATAAGAAGCTGCTATCCCTAATATATAAACAGCACTTCACTTAAAATTCAACAATAAAAAAGTAAATAACTCAATTAAAAAGTGGGCAAAAGGGGGCCTGGCTGGTTCAGTTGGTAAAAACATGTGACTCTTGATCTCAGGGTCATGAATTCAAACCCCACATTGTGTGTAGAGCTTACTTAAAAAAAAAAAAAAAAGATTTTTGCTAAAGAAGGTATACCAAAGGCCAATGAGTACATGGAAAGATGCTCAGTGTCATTAGCATTTAGGAAATGCAAATCAAAACCACAAGAAGCTATAACTTCACATCAACTAGAATGCTGAAATTAAAAAGACAGCTAATAACGAGTGCTGGTATAGATGAAGAGAATGGAACCTTCATACATTGCTGAAATGTTGTCAAATTGTGCTTTCATTTGGAAAACAGTTTGGCAGTTCTTCATATTACTAACCACAGAATTAGCACATTGCCCAGCAATTGCACACATAGGTATTTACTCAAGAGAAATGAAAAAATATGTCTATATAAAAACTTGGACATAAATGTCCATATCAGCATTTGTCATAATAGTGAAAAAGTAGAAACAACCCAAATGTCTGTTATCTGATGAATATATGAACAAATGTGGTATACTTGTATAATGGAAAATTATTCAGTAACAAAAAGGAATGAAGTACTGTTACTATGACAAGGCTCAATGGACAAACCTTGAAAATAGTATGCTAAGTATAAAAACCCCACTGCCAGTGATCTGATTCCATTTCTAGGAAATGCCCAGAACAGGCAAATCCATGGAGACAAAATGTAGATTAGTGGTTGCCAAGGCCTAGAAATGGGGGAATGAGAAACAACTGATATGTGTACAGGGTTTCTTTTTGAAACAATGAAAATATTCTAAAATTTTCATTGATGCTGATATTGGCACAACTCTGTGAATACGCTAACACCCACTGAACTGTATACTTTAAAAGGGTGAATCTTATGGTAAATGAATTATATCCCAACAGAGCTGTTGTTAAAACAAAACAAAACAACTACAGAACCACTGAGTTCCCACCAGATTGAAAAACATTCAAAAACTTGGTGACAGTGAGTTGGCAGACATGTGTTGAAACAGGTCCTTTCACATATTGCTGGTGGAGATGCATGTAAACACAGTGTCTACAGAAGGGAAATTTTCAGTGCTTACCAAAATTAAATATCTGTCTTTGGGCCCAACAATCCAACTCCAAGGAATTTATTTTGCATATAGAACTTGCACATACACAAAATGATGTCTGTATGAGATTACCCATTGCAGTAATGTTGGTAATAACAAAATGCTGTAAATAATCAAAATGTCCATCAATAGAGAACTGAATAATTAAATTATGGATGTCCATAAAATGGAATACTGTGTAGATATAAAAAATGGAAAAAAAAAAGCTGTTCATGGACTGATACCCAAATCTGTCCAAGATATATCAAGTAAAAATACAGGGTATATTGCATAAGCTTGTATTAGGTTAATAATCAGCATCATTAATCATTAAATATTCACTCCAACCACTCTGTGGGAGGAACCTACTTCCCCACCCCATTGACTCTGGGCTGGATCATGTGACTTCCATTAACCAATGGCATATGGATGGAAACAGGAGTGACATTTGTAAGCACACTTGTAAGCAAAGGATTTAGAATCATTGTATGTTTTTGCTAGGCTCCCTGGAGCTCCTGCCATCTGCCATGAGAAGAAGTGCAAACAGCTACTGTAGCCTCAGTGTGGGGCCCAGAATGAGAGACGTGTGGAGCAGACCTGGTTCCAACCCAGCCAAGCCCAGCTAGTACCAGCAGAGATACATTCAAGCCACAGTTGATCCATACACCGAAAAGCAAAATTTCCTTGGTATAAGCCATTGACTTTTGGAGTTGTTTATTGTCACAGTAAAAGCTGCTCTCTAAAAGGGAGTAAAAAGAATGTATGAAGTGTATTTCCTTGCATATACATAAAGTATATTTGCAAGGCTACACAGAATCTAATAACACAGGCTGACCATGGGGAACTGAATCAGGTGCCTGAGTTACAAGGTGGCCTGGAAGATTTCCACAGTACAGCAGTTCAGACATTTTTAATTTTGACTAAGGAAGTGAATAATACATTCAGAACATTACATTAAAAATCAGTCATTTTCAGGAATTCTTCTGAATAAAATAGATTTTATCAAATTGAGTCACCCACAGCATAAGGCCAAATTATTCTAGAAGCTAACATTAGGTAAAGAAAAAACAAGTGGCTAGTGTAAGAGGTAGAGATTTATGGAGCTGCCAGAGGCCTGGTGGCACAGTCCATGGGAGGTGGTGGAAAGCTCCGGAGAGAGCTTTCTCTTTCATTTCCAACCTCTCCACCAAAGACAAAGCAGATGCGTATCTTTTGGTAAGCCATTTAACTGCTTTGGGCTTAGTATCTGCATTTGTTAAATGAGTAGGAGTTTTCTAAGACCTCTGACAGTAATCAGCCAGTTTCTTTTTTTAATTCTCTAGATGACTTAATGATTGAGAGGAAATCACCACAAAATTCCTGTTAAATAACATACATAGAGCTAAGTCAATCTGCAAAAACTTAAAAATAGTTATCTTGTTATTTAGTTGTAGGAGGATAATTTCACCAACTGACTTTAATGGGATGAGAATATTGAGGTAATTTCCTTAGAGTAGGAATGAGTTTGTGTCACATTTTTTTCCTTCAAATTCATGATTTCAAAAGATTTCAAAAATCTTAACAAATTACCACAAAATTATAACCAAAACCATGGGAGATTATGTATTTGATACACGGTGTAACAGCTGATAATGAATTCTACAGATGCAGATTGTTTCTAAGTAACTCAGCTTTAGATATTTGGCAACAATAAAAAGGTGAAAATCTACAAACAGCCCTCAGTCATGCTGAGTTTTCTTCACTCTCCCATAGCTCTCTTGTTTATTCATAGACTCCAATAACTCAAAAAATTCTTTTTTTTCAAGGCAATAATATCACAATTAGACATTAACCTCAAGCCAAGAACTGTTTCAGTCCCTTAGAACTACACTTTATCCTTATAAAAGAAGCCAGGCAAGAATGATTTTGTTGGTTAAATAGGTAGCAAGGGAATGGAAGAGAAACAAGGGACAATAAATTGACTTATTTCTCTCTAGGGGAAGTGAGATTGGTTGGCATGCAAGGCAACAAACTAGACCCATACCCCACCCCTGTGTGCAAGCACAAACACAAACCTTCAAGACCAATGAATAGAACTAACCTTACATATACTTAGAGAAATTTGAAGGACTACAGAGTACTAGAAATTCCATCATTTCAGAGTTTTTCCTTTGCATGTTTGCCATAAAATGTCTTTATAAGATAAATAGCCTTAGGAGGAGTTGCTTATGGAGAAACAGGAAGTCTTAGTGAGCTTTGTAACAGAAGCCTTCTCCAGTTTGATTCATGTCACTTCTCCAAAATAATGTTCTACTGCTACCTCCAAAATCCCAAAGAGTTCAATAAGATCAGGTCATTAGGATTTACTACAGGTACACATTATCTTATGGTACCTGTCCTAGAACTAGTCTAAAGCAGTTCTATAAATATCAAACAACAGTTATTACTATATTTCAAAAGTATGTCATAATACTAGTAAAAATAATGGGGGTATTATAGGTTCTACAGTCTAATGTTATTCATTTAGTGTGATAAACTTTTAAATTATTTTAATCCCATACCATATTTTACCTAGTTCATTTTATCTTCACTCATGACAGTTTTCCCTGAACTCAGAATCTGGGATCACTTTCTTTTCTTTTTAAACCAACTATTTCAATATTCATACTCAGTTGATATATCTTCCTACATTCTTAAGATTTTATTTTATTTTATTTTATTATTTGACAAAGAGAGACACAGCGAGAGAGGGAACACAAGCAGGGGGAGTGGGAGAGGGAGAAGCAGGCTTCCTGCAGAGCAGGGAGCCTGAAGTGGGGCTCGATCCCAGGACCCTGGGATCATGACCTGAGCCGAAGGCAGACGCTTAATGACTGAGCCACCCAGGTGCCCCTCTTCCTACATTCTAAGTAATCTCCACCCCAAATGTGGGGCTTGAACTCATGATGAGGAGACCAAGAGTCGCATGCTCTACTGACTGAGCCATTGAGACACCTGAGATATTTCCTACATTCTAAATTCTTAGGAAAAAGTAGAGGCCTTCTTGAAGAAACCTAAATCATCAACCTTTTCCCCTTTAAGTAAAGGTAACTCAGATTTCTGTTACCAAGTAGGACAGAACAACTTGCAACAGACCTATAGTCCCTATGAGAATGACCAGAAAATAATTTAAAAATTAAATATCTGTTTAACAGCATACTATAGTTGCCAAAGGAGAAAGGATCAAAGCAGTCAAGATTTTGGAGGGCAAAAAGTGCAGAAAGGTAAGCTGGTGTTTTGTAGCCAGTCTAACTGAGGGCCCCTGTCAATTCTAGTTGTAAGCCAAGAGGCTGGTAATTTAAGCTTTTCCCTGGCAGATGGCCACAGCTGGAGGACAGTAAACAGAAGACACTATGTAAGTGTCACAAACTGGAGAAATGACATTGGAATTTTGTAGAGGCAGAATTTCAGAGAGTAGGGCAGAGTGGAAACAGTCTGGTGAAGAGCCACTTTCCCTCTAGGAATTGCCTATTTTTGAAGCTGGATGTCTTGGGAGGCTGTAAACCTGAGCAGAAATCCCCTGAGATTCAGAGCAATGCTTTTGCAGTCTCAATGGGATTTTGATACAGGAATTAGAGTTCAGGATTTGCTAGTTGGGAGGCCCCCAATGAACATATCAGAAAGCACTGAAAATCTACATCATAGGGTTTAGCATTACCCAGAGGTAGACAGAACATTTTCAAAAATAAAACATAGCCTTGAGTCAGCACACTCCCAAATGGAGTATAGTTGCAAGTCCCCTCTCTATATGCCCAACAGAAAAAAGGAAAAGTCTCCCTGAAAAATAGAAACTGGGGCCTCTATAATGTTTTATGTACAATGTCTACCTTTTAATTTAAAAAATTTACTAAGCATGCCAAGACACAGGAACAAATAATGTAAGCCAAGAGGGGGAATAAAACAATAAACAGAACTAAAGGCAATCAAGATAGTTGACAATTAAGAATTTCAAGGTAACAACAATTAGCATGTTCAAGAATATAGAGGCAAAGATGGAGAAAATAGAATAAAAGATGGAGACTTTTATCATAGGGTTGTAATTTATTTAAAATGTTAATTCTATAATAGAAAAACAGAATAGCTAAAATTGAAAATCAAATGTGTATCTTAGCAGCATTTTTGACACAGCAGAAGATAGAATTAGTGAACTGGAAGACATGTTAACAGAAAATAATCAAACAGAAGAACTGAGATTAAAAAATGAAGAGGAAATATAGAAAAGAGTGGTGGATATTGTGAGCTACAGCGAAGGGTTGTAATGTTCAGATAAAAGAAGGGGATTATAAAAAAATATTAGGGGGAAAAAAGGCATGAGAATTTTCCAGAATGAAAAGACATTAATCCACAGATCAACCACCAGTCTAGACTTCTCCAGCCACAGAATTAGCCTTCAAAAGTGAAAAGAAATAAGCTTTCTCAGATAAACAATAATTGAGGAAATTTCTCACCAGTAGTCCTGCCTTGCAAGAAATGTTGAAAGTTCTTCAGAGAGAAGGAAAGTGCTATAGAAGAAACACTGTAAACTACAAGCTAAATAACTCAAATAAGATGTAAGCACCTAATACACCTAATAGTAAAGCATTTCCTTACCAAAGATAAAGGAAAAGCCTTCATGTCAGCAAAAGAAACACAACACATTACTTTAAAATGACCACTGAGGGACACCTGGGTGGCTCAGTTAAGTTTCTGACTCGATTTCTGCTCAGGTCGTGATCTCAGTGTTGCGAGATCAAGCCCCACATCAGGCTCTGCACTAGGCATAGAGCCTGATTAAGATTCCCTCTCTCCTTCTCCCTTTGTCCCTTCGCTCCCTCTCTCCCTCTCTAAAAATAGAAATAATAAAATAAAATAAAACTGAATTCTCAGCAGAAACAATGGAACCCAAAAGATAGCAGAATGATAGTTTTAAGGTTTTAACAGAAGATAATTGCCAATTTAGAATCTATAACCAGTGAAAATATCCATTAAATATTTTTAAAAAGACATTTAGACACACACACACACACATACACACACAAAATAAAACTAGAGACTTTGTTGCCAGGAAAGATGGAAATAAAAAAAGAAATGAAGAGTGCTAGAAAGGGCAAACATGCTTGCAAGAAATAAATAAATATTGAATTAAAAAACAATACATATAGAATTAAAATGCATGGCAAAAGTAACAAATGTTGGCAGGGAGTTGAATGCAATTAAAATGTTCTAAAGTTCTAACATTGTTGGGTAAATAGTAAAATTAATCATTTTTATTGGACTGTAATAAGCCAAGGGTGAATATTGCAATGTAACCACTAAAAGAATAGTGAAAGAATGGATATATATCATGCTAATAGAGAAGTAAATGGAATAAGAAAAATATTGTATGAAGATATTAGTGTTTTAAATTAACCAATAATTAATAAAGGAGACAAGAAATGGGGAAAAAAGATGAGGTCAAATAGGAAAAAATAGTATAAAGGTAAAAATAAGGGTGCCTGGGTGGCGCAGTTGGTTGAGCATTGGACTCTTGGTTTCAGCTTGGGTTGTCATCTCAGGATCCTGAGATTGAGCCCCAACAGGCTCTGTGCTCAGCACAAAGTCTGCTTGAGATTCTCTCCCTGCCCCATTCCCTCTCTTCCTTTCTCTCTCTCTCAAATAAATAAATAAATAAATAAATAAATAAATAAATCATTTTTTTTTAAAAGGTAAAAATAAATCTATACCCATCATTAATAGCAAAAATGTAAATGGACTGCATACTAAGACTATGGTTGTCTAACTGGATTAAAAAGAAAATAGCTTAACTATATGCTACTTACAAGAGACACATCTTAAGTATAAAAACACAAAAGGATGAAAATAAAGGGGTGAAAAAGTATATACTAGCAACCAGATAAGAGGTGGTAGAACTGTATTAAATCCAAAAATGTACACTTTAAGCAAAAAGCATTACTCAAAGAGAAAGATGGACATTTATAATAAAAAATAAAATAATATTAAACAAATAAATAAATAAGAATTATTTTGCACATATCATTAGAAACCATGCAATCAAAAAGAGTGAAATGAATATTTAAAGCTTTGAAAGAAAAACCCCACCGATCTGGGATTCTCTATGCAGCAAAATTATTCTTCAAATGTGAAGACAAAATAAAGACTTCCTCATACAAACAATAATTGAGGGAATTTATTACCAATAAATATGACCTGCAAGAAATGCTAAAGAAGCTCTTTAGAAAAAAGGAAGATTATATAGGCCAGAAACTCAGATTTACCTACAGAAAGACGTGTTAGAGAAGAAGTAAATAAAGGCAAAATAAAATCTTTTATTTTCTTATTCTTAACTGATCTAACAGATAACAGTGAATTCAAACAATAATAGTAATGATAATGATTATAGCTTATAAATAAGTGAAATATATGACAGTAGTGTTATAAAGCATGGGGAGGGGAGGAACAGGGAGCACTCTTTTATAAGTTACCTATACTATCCATTAAGCTGCATGGTGTTATTTGAAAGTGGACTGAGAAATACAAAACTAACATAACATAATAAAATAAAATTAAAAAAAAAGAAATACAAAACTGTATATAGCAAACTCTGGGTCAACCACATGAAAAGGTTTTAAGAGAATTATAATTGATATGCTAAGAGAGGAGAGAAAATGGAATCCTGTAACATGTTCAATTAAAATCAGAGAAGGCAGAAAAAGAGTGGAACACAAATAAAAGGGACAAAGACAAGGACAATGAATACAAAACAGTTACAAAGGTGGTCATATTAAACTAACTATATAAATAATCACTTTAAATACAAATGGTCTAAATACACCAATTAAAAGACTATCACAGTCTGGATAAAAAGCAAGACTCAACTAAATGTGTCCATAAAAAACCCACTTTAAATATAAAAACACAAGATTAAAAGTAAAGGGGTAGAGAAAGATACCATGCTAACACTAAAAAAAAAAAAAAAAAAAAAAAAAGAGTAGCTATGTTAATTTCAGACAAAGTAGATTTCAGAGCAAGGAAAATTATCAGGAATTAAGAGGACATTGCATGATGATAAAGGGGTCAATTTTCCAAGAAAATATAACAATTTTTAACATGTATGCACCTAACAAATGAGCACCAAAATACATGAGACAAAAACTAGTAGAATTGCAAGGAGAAATAGAAAAATCCACTCTTATAGTTGAAGACTTCAACACCTCTCTATCAGTAATGAACCAGTACAGCAGGCAAAAAAAATAAAGATAGAAGTACCATTAATCAATTGGATCAGATTGACATTATAGAATATTCCACCCAACAATAGTAGAATACACATTCTTCTCAAGCTTACATGAAACATTCACCAAGATAGATATCCTGGACCATAATACACACCTTAAATTCAAAAGAATAGAAACCATAGAAAGTATGCTCTCAGACTATAGTGGAAAAAAATTGAAAATCAATGACTGAAAGAAAGCTAAGAAATATATTTGGAGATTAAACAACAACCTCCCCCCCTTTTTTTTTTCATAAAGGGAGGGGGAGAAAGTAGGGAGGGTCAGAGAGAATCTTAAGCAAGCTCCATACCCAGTGTGGAGCTGGACTTCACAATCCTGAGATCATGACCTGAGCCAAAATCCAGAGTCAGACACCTAACCGACTGAGCCACTTGGGCACCCCTAAACAACACACTTCTAAATAACCCAGAGTCAAAGAATAAGTTTCAAGAGAAATTAAAAAGTAATCTAAATCAAAATGAATATAACTTATCAAAATTTGTGGAATGTAGCAAAGGCAGTGCTTACAGGGAATTTATAACATTGCATGCATACATTAGAATAGATCTAGTGGCGCCTGGCTGGCTCATTCGGTAGACAGAGTGACCCTTGATCTCAGGTTTGTAAGTTTGAGCCCCACATTGGGTATAGAGGTTACTTAAAAAAAATTTTTTTTAATCTAAAAAAAAAGAATAGATCTAAAATTGGTTATTTAGGGCTTCTATTATAGAAAACAAGAAAAAGAGAGGTAAATTAAACCCAAATTAAAGAGAAGAAAAGATACACTGAAAATCAGAACAGAAATCAATAAAATGAAAACAGGAAATTAATAGAAAAAATCATGATCAATAAAATTGATAAACCTCTAGCTAGGATAATCAAGAAAACAAGAGAAATACATTACTAATACCAGAAATGAAAAAGGGGCCATCAGTACTACTGGTATAGATATTAAAAGGAAAAAGTATAATAAACAAATATTATGAACAAGTCCATACCCATAAATTTAATAACTTAAAAAGAAATGGACCAATCCTGTGAAAGACACAGTCTACCCAAACTCACACAAGAACAAATAGACAATCTGAATAGGCTTCTATCTACTAATGAATTTGAATGAACAATAACCCTCCAAAACAAAGCACCAGGCCCAGATGGTTTCACTGGTGAATTCTACCAAATATTCAAAGAAGAAATTATACCAATTCTCTACAATCTCTTTCAAAAATATAGAAAGAGGGAACATTCTTTCACTCATTCTATGTGGCCAGCATTACCCTACAACCAAAAGCAGATAAAAGCAATACAAGAAAGGAAGATTAAAATAAATTTATAAATCTTTAACCAAATTGGGGGATTTTGTTTTTTTATTTTTATTTTTTAAAGATTTTATTTATTTATTTGAGAGAGAGAGAGAGAAAGAGTGAGCGAGCATGAGTGGCTGGCAGAGGCAGAGGGAGAGGGAGAAGCAGACTCCTTGCTGAGCAGGGGGAGCCTAATGGGGGGTTCAATCTCAGGACGCCGAGATCATGACCTGAGCTAAAGGCAGATGTTTAACGAACTGAGTCACCCTGGTGCCCCCAAATGGAAGGATTTTAACACATCTTCTTCAATAGAAGTTAGTACTAAGAGATAAAATAATAGAAACAATATAGAAAATGTGAACATTATATACTTCACATACAGATATCAGTATGTCCAAGAATTACAGAATGCACATGAACATTTACCAAAGCTTTTCCTATGCTGCATCAGAAAGCAAGTGTCAATACACTTCAAAGAATTGAAATAATTGAGAGTACATTCTTTACTTGTAGTGCAATTATGCTAAAAATCATCAACATAAAGACAACCAGAAAATATCCAAATGTTAAGAATATTAATCAACATGCTTCTAAATAACATATAATTTAAAAAGAAATTTAAATAAATATTAGAAAAATTTCAATGAAAATATATCATGCCAAAACATGGAATAAAGCAGAAACAGTACTTAGGAAAAAAGAATGTATAGATTTAAATGCATATATCACTAAAAAGGAGAGGCAAAAAATAAATCATCTAGGATTTTATCACAAAAAATAGAAAAATGAAAAATCAGAGAAAACAAGTAATAAATATAAAAACCAAAGTCATTTAAATGAAATCAAATGTACAACAGAAAAAATTAAAAATTTAAAATCAGAGTCTATGAAATGAATAATGAAACTCAAACAATAAACTCAAGAACCTCTAGCAAGACTGGATAAGATAAAAATAAAGAGAGAAAGCATAAATACCAATATCAAGAATAAAAGAGAAGACATCACTATAGAACCCATGATAATAAAAAATAAGCAATAATAGATTATTAACAACTTAAGGCTAATATATTTGACAATGAATTGGAAATGTCTCTTGGAGAAACAACTTAGCCATAGTCATAAAACTATTACCAAAATTGAACTCATTCTTAAAATTTTTGTCATAAAGGAATATCCAGATCTATGGTCTCATCGATGAATTTTCAAATATTTAAAGAGGAGATAAAGCCAATCTCACACAAACTCTTTCAGACATTATAAAAAGAGACAATATTTCTTAATTTGTTTTGAGTCCAGCATTAACACAATACCAAAATCTGATGAATACATTAATAAAAAGGAAAGGTAAGATCAATATTTCTCATAGGTAGATGTCAAATTTTAAACTAAAAAAAGCAAATCAAGCCCAGTGATACAAAACAAAAATATATCACAAAAATATTGAGTTTATTCAGAAATGTAAGGCTGTTTTAGCGTTTAAAGAACAATCAAGCTAATTCACATTAGAAGGAAGAAATCATTTTGATAAATTTTTTAAATGATAAAAATGCAACATCCATTAATAATAATGGCAATGATGATAATAAGGACAACTCCTAGTAAACTGGGAAGAAAAGGGAACTTTCTTAACCTAGACAAAGACATCTACAAAAAATCAAAGGCAAGCATATTTAATTATGAAACATTAAAATATTTTCCCCTGAGACCAGAAATGAAACAAAGATGTTAGGATTGTTAAGAAAGGTTCAAAGCAAAGCAATATGGCAACGAAAAGAAATAAAAGATAATATGCCGTGGAAAGGAAGAAACATGATTCTCATTATGCAGAGACAACATGATTATATGTGTAAAAAACACAAAAGAATTTGCAAACTGTTAAAATTAATAAATATACTTAGCAAGATGTAACTGACATATGTTTACTTAGCTTCTGAGAGTTTCATACTACACCTGGCCTTTGACTTTCCAGAACCCCATCATACCCATTGATAAAAGGGAGCCCAGTTCCATGGCAGCATCTCCCACTGTCAACCCTGACCTATGAAGAGAACGCCATCAAGCTTCTCAAGGATTTTGTTTTCTCCTTTCCTTTGCAAATGCACTGGCCTTGTTGGAATGAATGACCATCTTCTGACTACATTGCCAAGTGATGGGTTTTGGGTTTTATATATAAATCCACCCTCACACTCTATATCCCTGAGCCTTCTGACCCTTCCTCAATTTTAGGTCAGGGAGATTTTGGAATTCCTATTTCATTTATTCTAGGTCATTGTCATACCTAAACTTCAAGGGATCATCCCAACAAATATAAGAACGAGCTTCAGGCAGCTATCCTCACCAATATACAAGCACCACGAACTTTCATGGGGTGTATATCCCATATTCGGCACACATGTCTTTTGAGGGCAGCCTATTAAATATTTTTTTTAATTTTTTATTGTTATGTTAATCACCATACATTACATCATTAGTTTTAGATGTAGTGTTCCATAATTCATTGTTTGTGCATAACACCCCATGCTCCATGCAGAACGTGCCCTCTTTAATACCCATCACCTCCCACCCCCCTCCCCTCTAGAACCCTCAGTTTGTTTTTCAGAGTCCATCGTCTCTCATGGTTCGTCTCCCCGGCGATTTCCCCCTCTTCATTCTTCCCCTACTGCTATCTTCTTCTTTTTTTTTTCTTAACATATATTGCATTATTTGTTTCAGAGGTACAGATCTGAGATTCAACAGTCTTGCACAATTCACAGTACTTGCCACAGCACATACTCTTCCCAGTGTCTATCACCCAGTCACCCCATCCCTCGCACCCCACCCCCTACTCCAGCAACCCTCAGGTTGTTTCCTGAGAAAGAATTCCTCATATCAGTGAGGTCATATGATACCAGTCTTTCTCTGTTTGACTTACTTTGCTCAGCATAATACCCTCCAGTTCCAACCACATCGTTGCAAATGGCAAGATCTCATTCCTTTTGATGGCTGCATAATATTCCATTGTATATATATACCACTTCTTCTTTATCCATTCATCTGTCGATGGACATCTTGGCTCTTTCCACAGTTTGGCTATTGTGGACATTGCTGCTATAAACATCGGGGTGCATGTACCCCTTCGGATCCCTACATTTGTATCTTTGGGGTAAATACCCAGTCGTGCAAATGCTGGGTCGTATGGTAGCTCTATTTTCAACTTCTTGAGGAACCTCCACACTGTTTTCCAGAGTGGCTGCACCAGCTTGCATTCCTACAAACAGTGTAGGACGGTTCCCCTTTCTCTGCATTCCCTCCAACATCTGTCATTTCCTGACTTGTTAATTTTAGCCATTCTGACTGGTGTGAGGTGATATCTCACTGAGGTTTTGATTTGGATTTCCCTGATGCCGAGCGATGTTGAACACTTTTTCATGTGTCTGTTGGCCTTTTGGATGTCTTCTTTGGGAAAATGCCTGTTCATGTCTTCTGCCCAGTTCTTGATTGGATCATTTGTTCTTTGGGTGTTGAGTTTAAGAAGTTCTTTATAGATTTTGGATACTAGCCCTTTATCTGATATGTCATTTGCAAATATCTTCTCTAATTCTGTCAGTTGTCTTTTGGTTTTGTTGACTGTTTCCTTTGCTGTGCAAAAGCTTTTGATCTTGATGAAGTCCCAATAGTTCATTTTTGCCCTTGCTTCCTTTGCCTTTGGTGATGTTTCTAGGAAGAAGTTGCTGCAGCTGAGGTCGAAGAGGTTGCTGCCTGTGTTCTCCTTTAGGATTTTGATGGACTCCTGTCTCACATTGAGGTCTTTCAACCATTTGGAGTCTATTTTTGTGTGTGGTGTAAGGAAATGGTCCAGTTTCATTCTTCTGCATGGGGCTGTCCAATTTTCCCAACACCATTTGTTGAAGAGACTGTCTTTTTTCCATTGGACATCTTTCCTGCTTTGTCGAAGCTTAGTTGACCATAGAGTTGAGGGTCCATTTCTGGGCTCTCTGTTCTGTTCCATTGATCTATGTGTCTGTTTTTGTGCCAGTACCATACTGTCTTGATGATGACAACTTTGTAATAGAGCTTGAAGTCCGGAATTGTGATGCCGCCAGCTTTGCTTTTCTTTTTCAACATTCCTCTGGCTATTCGGGGTCTTTTCTGGTTCCATACAAATTTTAGGATTATTTGTTGCATTTCTTTGAAAAAAGTGGGTGGTATTTTGATGGGGATTGCACTGAATGTGTAGATTGCCCTAGGTAGCATTGACATCTTCACAATATTTGTTCTTCCAATCCATGACCATGGAACATTTTTCCATTTCTTTGTGTCTTCCTCAATTTCTTTAATGAGTATTTTATAGTTTTCTGGGTACAGATCCTTTGCCTCTTTGGTTAGATTTAATCCTAGGTATCTTATGGTTTTGGGTGCAATTGTAAATGGGATCGACTCCTTAATTTCTCTTTCTTCTGTCTTGTTGTTGGTGTATAGGAATGCCACAGATTTCTGTGCATTGATTTTATATCCTGCCACTTTACTGAATTCCTGTATGAGTTCTAGCAGTTTTGGGGTGGAGTCTTTGGGGTTTTCCACATAAAGTATCATATCATCTGCAAAGAGTGAGAGTTTGACTTCTTCTTTGCCGATTTGGATGCCTTTGATATCTTTTTGTTGTCTGATTGCTGTGGCTAGGACTTCCAATACTATGTTGAATAGCAGTGGTGATAGTGGACATCCCTGCCGTCTTCCTGACCTTAGGGGGAAAGCTCTCAGTTTTTCCCCATTGAGAATGATATTCACTGTAGGTTTTTCATAGATGGCTTTTATGATATTGAGGTATGTACCCTCTATGCCTATACTCTGAAGAGTTTTGATCAAGAAAGGATGCTGTACTTTGTCAAATGCTTTTTCTGCATCTATTGAGAGGATCATATGATTCTTGTTCTTTCTTTTGTTAATGTATTGTATCATGTTGATTGATTTGTGGATGTTGAACCAACCTTGCAGCCCAGGGATAAATCCGACTTGGTCGTGGTGAATAATCCTTTTAATGTACTGTTGGATCCTATTGGCTAGTATTTTGGTGAGAATTTTTGCATCTATGTTCATCAGAGATATTGGTCTGTAATTCTCCTTTTTGATGGGGTCTTTGTCTGGTTTGGGGATCAAGGTAATGCTGGCCTCATAAAATGAGTTTGGAAGTTTTCCTTCCATTTCTATTTTTTGGAACCGTTTCAGAAGAATAGGTATTAATTCTTCTTGAAATGTTTGGTAGAATTCCCCTGGGAAGCCATCTGGCCCTGGGCTTTTGTTTTTTGGGAGATTTTTGATGACTGCTTCAATTTCCTTAGTGGTTATAGGTCTGTTCAGGTTTTCTATTTCTTCCTGGTTCAGTTTTGGTAGTTGATACATCTCTAGGAATGCATCCATTTCTTCCAGGTTATCTAATTTGCTGGCCTAGAGTTGCTCATAATATGTTCTTATAATTGTTTGTATTTCTTTGGTGTTGGTTGTGATCTCTCCTCTTTCATTCATGATTTTGTTGATTTGGGTCATTTCTCTTTTCTTTTTGATAAGTCTGGCCAGGGGTTTATCAATCTTGTTAATTCTTTCCAAGAACCAGCTCCTAGTTTCGTTGATCTGTTCTACTGTTCTTTTAGTTTCTATTTCATTGATTTCTGCTCTGATCTTTATTATTTCTCTTCTCCTGCTGGGTTTAGGCTTTATTTGCTGTTCTTTCTCCAGCTCCTTTAGGTGTAGGGTTAGGTTGTGTACTTGAGACCTTTCTTGTTTCTTGAGAAAGGCTTGTATTGCTATATACTTTCGTCTCAGGACTGCCTTTGCTGCATCCCAAAGATTTTGAATAGTTGTGTTTTCATTTTCATTGGTTTCCATGTATTTTTTTAATTCTTCTTTAATTTCCTGGTTGACCAATTCATTCTTCAGTAGGATGCTCTTTAGCCTCCATGTATTTGAGTTCTTTCCAACTTTCCTCTTGTGATTGAGTTCCAGTTTCAAAGCATTGTGGTCTGAAAATAGGCAGGGAATGATCCCAATCTTTTGGTACCGGTTGAGACCTGATTTATGACCTAGGATGTGATCTATTCTGGAGAATGTTCCATGGGCACTAGAGAAGAATGTGTATTCCGTTGCTTTGGGATGGAATGTTCTGAATATGTCTGTGAAGTCCATTTGGTCCAGTGTGTCATTTAAAGTCTTTATTTCCTTGTTGATCTTTTGCTTAGACGATCTGTCCATTTCAGTGAGGGGGGTGTTAAAGTCCCCCACTATTATTGTATTGTTGTCGATGTGTTTCTTTGCTTTTGTTATTAATTGCCTTATATAATTGGCTGCTCCCTTGTTAGGTGCATAGATATTTACAATTGTTAGATCTTCTTGTTGGATAGATCCTTTAAGTAGGATATAATGTCCTTCCTCATCTCTTATTACAGTCTTTGGTTTAAAATCTAATTAGTCTGATATAAGGATTGCCACCCCAGCTTTCTTTTGGTGTCCATTAGCATAGTAAATGGTTTTCCACCCCCTCACTTTCAATCTGGGGGTGTCTTTGGTTCTAAAATGAGTCTCTTGCAGACAGCATATTGATGGGTCTTGTTTTTTAATCCAGTCTGATAGCCTGTGTCTTTTGATGGGGGCATTTAGCCCATTTACATTCAAGGTAACTATTAAAAGATAGGAATTTAGTGCCATTGTATTGCCTGTAAGGTGACTGTTACCGTATATTGTCTGTGTTCCTTTCTGGTCTATGTTGCTTTTAGGCTCTCTCTTTGCTTAGAGGACCCCTTTCAAGATTTTTTGTAGGGCTGGTTTTGTGTTTGCAAATTCCTTTAGTTTTTGTTTGTCCTGGAAGCTTTTTATCTCTCCTTCTATTTTCAATGACAGCCTAGCTGGATAGAGTATTCTTGGCTGCATATTTTTCTCATTTAGTGCTCTGAATATATCCTGCCAGTCCTTTCTGGCCTGCCAGGTCTCTGTGGATAGGTCTGTTTCCAATCTAATGTTTCTACCATGGTAGGTTACATATCTCTTCTCCCAAGCTGCTGTCAGGATTTTCTCTTTGTCTATGAGACTCGTAAGTTTTACTATTAGATGTCAGGGTGTTGACCTATTTTTATTGATTTTGAGAGGGGTTCTCTGTGCTTCCTGGATTTTGATGCCTGTTTCCTTCCCCAAATTAGGGAAGTTCTCTGCTATAATTTGCTCCAATACACCTTCTGCCCCCCTCTCTCTTTCTTCTTCTTCTGGGATCCCAATTATTCTAATGTTGTTTCATCTTATGGTATTGCTTATCTCTTGAATTCTGCCCTCGTGATCCAGTAGTTGTTTATCTCTCTTTTTCTCAGCTGCTTTATTTTCCATCATTTGGTCTTCTATATCACTAATTCTCTCTTCTGCCCCATTTATCCTAGCAGTTAGCGCCCCCATATTTGATTGCACCTCATTAATAGCCTTTTTGATTTCAAATTGTTTAGATTTTAGTTCTTTTATTTCTCCAGAAAGGGTTTTTCTAATAACTTCCATGTTTTTTTCAAGCCCAGCTAGTATCTTTAAAGTGATGATTCTGAACTCTAGTTCTGACATCGTACTAATGTCCATATTGAGTAGGTCCCTGGCAGTAGGTACTACCTCTTGTTCTTTTTGTTGAGGTGATTTTTTCTGTCTTGTCATTTTGTCCAGAGGAGAATAGATGAATGAGAGGACAAAATGCTAACAGCATAACAACGTCCCCAGAAAATATACTCTAAACAAATCAGAAAAGACCTGAAGCAGTGGGAAAAGAAAGGGAAGAGAGAAAAAAGAAAAAGAAAAAGAAAGAAAAAGATAAAGATAAAGATAAAAACAAACAAAAACAGAACAAAACAAAAAAACCCAGAATATGATGAAATATGATCAGGCTGGTACATAGATCAGTGCCCCACACTAGATTTTGTGTGTATTTTGGTCTTTTAGAAGAAAGTGCCTCCCAAAATTTTAAAGAAAGAAAAACTTATATATGTACAAAAATAAGGGTTGATATGATGAAGGGATGGAATATGACTGTAAAGATGAAAAGTATAACATATTTTATAAAAGGAATTGATAAGAAGTTGTTTGAAAAAAGAAAGAAGAGGATTTAAAAAAAAAAAAAAAAAAGAAAAGAAACCAGAGAGAATGTGATCAGGCAAGAGAGTAGAAGAAAAACCATACACTAGAGATTTAGGGTATATTTTGATCCATTAGAAGAAACTATCTCAAAATTTTAAAGAGAGAACAACTTATATATATATATTTGCCAAAAATACGGGTGACTACTCTGAAGGGATAGAATATGACTCTAAAAATGAAAAATAAAAATGTTTTTTAAAAAAGGGATTGATAAGATGTTGGTTGAAAAAGGGAAAAAGAAAAATTCAACAACAAAAAAATTAACTTTGAAAGACTAAAGAATCATGGTAAAAAAGCCATGGATTCTATGTGCATTATTCCCCTAGCGCTGGAGTTCTGCCTTTCTCATTGATGGATAAACTTGGTCTTGGCTGGCTGTTCTCGCTGATCTTCTGGGGGAGGGGTCTGTTGCCATGGTTCCCAAATGTCTTTGCTGGAGGTGGAATTGCCCCCCCCTTGCCCGGTCCGGGCTAAGTAATCTGCTTGGGTTTGCTCTTGTGAGCTTTTGTTCCCTGCAGGCTTTTCATACAGCTTTGGAGGCCGAGACTGGAAATGGCAGCCTCCCAATCTCTGCCCCAGAGGAGCCAAGAATTCGGGGCCCGCTCCTCAGTGCGCCCCCAGAGAAAAGCAGTCAGTCACTCCTGTCTCCACAGTCTCCGGCCACACTCTGTGCTCACCCGGCCTGTGACTGAGCGTTTCTATCTCTGGCACCCGACTCCATGTGGAGTCTCCAAACCCAGCAGATCCCTGAGGTGAGCTCCCATGCTGCTCCTCCCAGGGGAGGAAGGGGAGTCTCCCTGGATCTGCCGCTTGTTGGGTCCCTGCTGGAGGAGCAGTGGCCCGACTGTGCCGCGGATCACGGTTTATGGCAACCCCTAGCTGAGCCCACTCCTCGGCTTCCATCTCTGCAGCCGGCTGTCCCACTCCGATACCTGGGAGCTCTGCCGCACTCAGGGACCCCTGGTCTTTCTGTGACCCTGAGGGTCCTGAGACCACACTGTCCCACGAGGGTTCCACCCCCTGCTTAGCCACTGGAGTGACGTCCCTCAGCGGAGCCGACTTCTAAAAGTTCCAATTTTGTGCTCCGTGGCTCTATCGCTTGCCAGAAGTGGCCGACGGAGCCCTCCCTCCCCCGCTATCTATCCTCCCGAGTATCACCTCGGATTCACTTCTCTGCACGTCCTACCTTCCAGAAAGTGGTCGCTTTTCTGTTCAGAGAGTTGTTGCTCTTCTTTTCTTCGATCTCTTGTTGAGTTTGTAGGTGTTCAGAATGGTTTGATCCCTATCCAGCTGAATTCCTGAGAGGAGACGAAATCCAGGTCTCCTACTCCTCCGCCATCTTGCTCCGCCCCCCCAGCCTATTAAATTTTAAGTCATGAGTAAGTACCCATCATGTCAATAAATTCTTCCCTATTCATAAATATTCTCCAAATTCCTACTAGTACATATTAGTCATGTACTACATTTCTTTGACATGTTTTCTGTTTTTCCTGAAATAGAGGTTGTGCTTTCCTGCTCAGGCTATGCTAAGGTCTGAACCTGTTGGCCTGAAGCCAGTGAGGAGTTGAGAGAGTAGAACTTGGGACCTCACATCATATTGTAAGTCACCTCATTCAAATGAGACAGTTTCAAGGCAAGGAAAATTTACTCTTCTATGGCAAAGGAAAGAAGTCTGCTTTGCCTGCCAGAGGGCTTGGGGAATTTACAGGTGTAAGATGCTCAGGTTAATCCACCCAAGTGTCTCCATCCTGGGTCTTCAGGGTCTATTGTTCCCTTATGATGGCCCTGACTTTGACATAGGAAACTTGTTGAAGCTATGCAGTCAGCCTCCTTTGTAATTAAGCCACACTTACAATCAGATCCCAGACCTGATATTTCAGCAGAAACTGGCCTGAGGCTGGAAATGATGGTACTCCTTTTGAAAGCTGGCACAAAGGATCCCTAACATTTATAATATTTCTTGAGTTGGCAATTATCCTAGGCTTATTGTTTATGTTTTGGTTTTTTTTTTTGCAAGATCTTCAGTGCTTTCAAAAATACTTACCTCTGACCACAACCCTGATAATTATTCTTGCTGTTATACCATCTGGTACAGCATCTACTGATCTCGTTCCTTCTTCCACCTGCACCTTGTCCCAATTAAATGGACATGAAAGCTTTAGTACTTGTTATGTTCTAATTGCCAGAGGGGTTTGGCATCATACCTACTCCAACAACAGACCTCAGATAGATGGGAAAACCATCGTCAAAACCCCATGCTGAGTATCTGCTTCCCAGAGCCACTCCTTGTACCAATTGTTATAACCCAAGCTTCCTGGAGAACAGAGCCAAAGGCTAAGCTTACAGGCTAATGCTTTGTAATTGTAAAAAGTACAATTCAGCAAATTATGAATGAAGGGAAAAGAAAATGAGGGAAAACAAATACAAAGTGGTACATGGCCAAGTTGCTCCAGCCTCCAAGAATGCATTGTTCTTTTGCTCGTTCATGTAGGATGTTTCAGGGATAATGGAACTATTTTTCTGTGAAACAGTTGATCATAGGGAAGAAGAAAGAATATGATATCTGCTGGTTCCCTTCATCTTTTGTCTCTTATTAGTCAAATTTTATCATAAGGAACATTTATTCCCCTGTACTTCCAAGTTATGAGAAGCTGTTGGGGAGGCCAGTCTCCCAGGGTAGCATTTCATATTAGTCCAGAAGTGGTGGGAGAAGCCAGCACCTCTGGATACCATCAGGCTAGGTTTGGAGACCAGAGCCATAGTGGCTTCCACCATCCTTGGGACAGAGGAGGCTGCCAGAGGCTGGCCCCCCTCAGGGGTGACTAAGTCTCCCAGTAGTATTGACAGTCTAAATGGCAGCAGTCTGGGTTTTCTCCATTAAGCAAAGAGGCCAAGTGAATCTGGGAGATGTAAAAATTGATACTAATATATATACCATTTAGACAACTGTCTACTGAGGACAGTCCACAGGAATGGAGATACAAATGGTGTGTCCAAAACTGAACTCAAGTTATCTCTTCTCCTGCACTCCCAGCCAAGGTGAATACCACCATTTACTCACTTACCAAATCACAAAACTAGGTGTCATCTATCTCAATGCCTTCTCCTGCAAATCAACCCCCATATCTAACTTCCACCTCCTGAAAATTGCAAGCCACTCTCTCTAAAGTATTACTCCACCTTCATTCAAGTGTGTATTGTTTCTTACCTGGAAAATTACAAGTGTCTTAACTAGTCTCATTGTCTTCATTCTTCCTTCCAGCTATGCCATTCTCCAAATCAGAATATGGGGAAGGGGTGAAAGTAGGGTAGGAATTAAGAGCATACACTGTGGAGTCAAACTGAGTTACATTTGATTCTAGGTCCTTTACTTATTGGCTGAGTGACCTTGGGCAAGTTAACTAACTCTTCTTTCCTTCAGTTCCCTGACGCTTTTGGTGTTCAGCCATGGGCATATAACAGGATGTCTAAAATGAAGGAGTATGATCCATGTCTAGATATATTTATGGGATCACTGAGGAGCAAAGTGTTTTAAGGGTAGGAATCTACTTTTATGTTGTTTTAATTTTGCTGCCTCCTTGATGGGAAGATGTTGGTCATGGTCTTGTCTTGCAATATTTTAAAGGAGACGGGTGCCTGGGTGGCTCAGTTTCTTAAGCGACTACCTTTGGCTCAGGTCATGATCCTGGAGTCCCGGGATCAAGTCCCGCATCAGGCTCCCTGCTCAGCGGGGAGTCTGCTTCTCCTTCTCACCCTCACCCCTCTCATGCTCTCTTTCTCTATCTCATTCTCTCTCAAATAAATAAATAAAATCTTTTAAAAAAATATTTTAAAGGAGACCATGCATGTGTGCATTATCTGTGCCATAAAAAGTCCTGCATTTCATAGCCTTCAACCTTTTTCAGGTGAATGATGTGATTGTTTCTGAGCATTAGGCTCTTTCTAGGGCCTAGACAGTGCTGACATGGCCCATTGAAGTGAAGAGTCAGGTGAATCCAAGTGCTTTACAATAACTTTTGATCCTCTCATTTGTGCTGTAAGTGCCTGGCTTAGGAGGTGAAGAGATTGCAAGAGCAAACGAAGAGTATTTTCAAAATTGAAGTAATTTTAGATTTCATTTTATTTAAGAGATTTGTAGGAGAAAAGCCATTTACAAAGGTATATTGAAGGAGCTGGGTAACTGACCTAACAGATGTGAAGATGAAATGGATGGCACAGAGATTATGTGAGGGAAAGGCATGATTTAGGATCAAACACTGACAAACATGAAGAGGATCCTAGGGGCCATTGGAACCAAACTCCTCATTTTGTAGATCACATTAGCCCAGAGAACAAGAAGTTGGGGCCAGTAGTTCCAGTTTAGCTCAGTTTCTATTATACCATGTTATCAGTTTCCTAGGGCTTCCATAAGACATTACACAAATTTGCTGGTTTAATACCACAGAAATTTATTCCTGCTCAGTTCTGGAGCAGAGAAGTCTGAAATCAAAGTGTCAGCAGGGCCACACTTGTTCTCTGAAAACTTTAGAGGACAACCCTCCCTTGACTCTCCCAGCTTCTATTGCTTGTGGCCACGTCAATCTAATTTCTGCCTCTTTCTTCACATGGCCTTTCCTTCTGTGTGTGTCTCCATGTCTTCAGCTCATCTTATGATACCAGTCATTGGATGTGGAGATGATTTCATTTTGAGATCCTTAACTAATTGTGTCTTCAAAGATCCTATTTCTAAGTAAGGTCACATTCTGAGGTTTTTTACCCTTCCTTGACATAAGGATTATTCATAGATCTAAAGGAGCAGGTGCTGGATCCTCCACCTCTCCCCAAACCTTAGGCCATCTCCTCAGTTACAAATGGAGATGGTAACATTCTTCTCACAAGAGCTGAGGGTTGTGGTGGGGATGAAGTGGGATAATCCACATGGAGCACTGAGCCCAGAATGGACACATGGCTAGGGCTCAATAAATATTAGCTGCCATTAATCAAAACCATCACTGATGCTTTGGAAGTGTTCACATAATATACAAAATAAGACTCAAAGACTATGTGAGGAGTGTCATCCAATAGCTAGCTAGTTATTCCCAACGAGGTCACTCCTTCTCTGACTCTGTTTTGGGAAAAGGCCCAACCTTGGTGCAAATACTTTTAGTAACACTTTTTTTGGTGACTCCTACCTGATCTCTCTGGCTCTTGGCACTTTTTTGTGCTGCTGACTAGTGCCAGATTGACATTTGGAGATTAAGCTCTAGTATATGGACCACAGCAGAGATGAGCATAAATATGCAAAAACTCTCAGAGTAAACAGATCCAGGACTTGGGCTTGAAAATCTGACTGCTCTTGGGAACCTTTCAAAGCCAATCTCTGAATAAAGTGACCAGGTCTTGCCAGACAAGCATGTTATAACCTCAGGAAATGGCTATCAGGATAGAAACCTGGAATGGGGACCAGGAAGACAGACGAAACCTAGAGTGGAGTCCAATGGTGGCAGCTTGATGTCCAGTTACAGCATCTTAAGGAAAAGCATGGTGAGATGCTGGGAAGGGAAGCTGAGGTGAAGAGGCATCTATTGAATCATAGGATCAGGGTTGTACCTACTCTAGTGAGACTGTGTGGCACTATCCAGATCCCCCTTCACAATGGAAGCACTCATTCCTCCAGCCCTTGAGGATAGCAGCTCTCAGGGAACCTACTTAAACTAAAGAGAGCCAACTACCCAAGGTCACACATCGTCCCTGGAAACAACCCACAGCCAATGTCTAGTCCATGAGGAGGCCTTTAAAGCCCTGATGCTTTGCCTTGGGCGGGACAACTCAGAAGGATCATTCCAGCTCCAGCGACCCTACAGGATCAGCTAAGGTTTCTGTTACAACTGCACAGAAGTCCAACTTCCACTTGACCCAATTGTGCTTCTTCTTTTTTTTTTAAAGATTTTATTTATTTATTTGAGAGTGAGAATGAGAGAGCATGAGAGGGGGAGGGTCAGAGGGAGAAGCAGACTCCCTGCCGAGCAGGGAGCCTGATGCGGGACTCGATCCTGGGACTCCAGGATCATGACCTGAGCCGAAGGCAGTCGCTTAACCAACTGAGCCACCCAGGCGCCCTGACCCAATTTTGCTTCTTTCCCTCTCCCACTGGTGTGATCCTGAGAGGGGCCCAATAAAACTCTTGCATGCAAATAATGCTTCACAAAATCCCAGAAAAACAGGCTTTTAACAGTCATTTTATAGATGAGAAAATTGAACCTTCCAGATCAGCAACTTCTCCAAAGACATACAGCTGGTAAGTGGCAAAGTCCTGGTGTTAAACCCAAGTATGTGCAACCCCAAAGTCTTTGGTTCATTCACTCCCATCTCTGCCTTCAGTGAGTCACCAGTAATAAAATGGAGATTAAACATTTTCAAGATGGGTAAATAGGAAGCTAAACATGCTGTTGTATGGGTAAGACTCCCTTTATGCTCTCCTGGCTTGCCCTGTTGTGGCTGCAGTGTTTTTTCTTGTTATCTCATTCAACATTGGTTGCTAAATGTTTGTTTTCTTTTATTAGCCCACTGTATGCTTAAGAACAGGCTCCAGTTTCCTAGTTGTGTTTGTCTAGCTCGATCTACACTTGAGCCATCTGTTCCCCTTGAGGTGAATGAAATTCTCCCCACCTCCCTGAGATTTCCCTACTTTTTACTTTATAAGGGAAGCCAGACTAGTTGATTCATTGTCACCATCTTCATCTTTATCCACCTCCTCCTTTCCATCATCATCAACATGAAAACACCAAAAGGAAACCTTAGGAAGCAACATGGTGGCCATTTCCATACATGTGAAATTATGTCACATGATAGCAGCAGCAGATTCATCATATTTGGATTTAGAACTATGATCACAGTGAAGCAGGGGAACATTGCAGTTCACAAACAGAAAATTCTCCAGTTTTATTGAGAAATAATTGACATACATCACTGTGTACGTTTAAGATGTAGAGCATGATTTGTATATATTATGAAATGATTACAAGTTCAGCTAACATCTGTCTTCTCATACAGATACAGTAAAAAGAGAAGAAAGAAGAAAAGAACAAAGAAACAAAATTTTCTCCTGTGATGAGAACTCAGGATTTACTCTCTTAACTTTCCTACATACCACAGTTATAATCATCATGGTGTATGTTACATCCCCAGTACTTATTTATCTTTGTACTTTTTTGACCACTTTCCTCCAGTTTCCTGTCGCCCCATTACCCACCTCTTGGTAACCGTAAGTCTTATCTTATTCTATGAGTTGGTTGTGAGTTAATTTTTTTTTTTGATTCCACATATTAGTGAGACCATACAGTAATTGTCTTTCTCTGTTTGAGTTATTTCACTTAGTATAATGCCCTCAATGGTCCATCCATGTTGTCACAAATAGTAGGATTTCCCCCTTTTTATGGCTGAATAATGTTCCATTGTATATATCCCAGCTTCTTTATCCAGTCATCAATCCATGAACACTTAGGTGCTTTCCATAACATGACTATTGTAAATAATGCTGCTCGGACTATGAAAAGTACATGTATCTTTTCAAATTAGTGTTGTAGTTACTTTTGGATATATTCCCAGAAGTAGAATTGCTATATCATATGGTAGTTTTGTTTTTAATTTCTGGAGAATTCAGTATACTGTTTTTCATAGGGGCTGCACTAATTTACAATCCCACCAACAGTCCACAAGAGTTCCCTTTATTCCACAATCATGCCAGCATTTTTTATCACTTTTCTTCTTTTTTCTTTTTTTTAGGGGGAAGGCAGAGAAAGAGGGAGAGAGAGAATGTCTCAATCTCACAACCCTGAGACCATGACCTGAGCCAAAATCAAGAGTCAGATGCTTAACTGACTGAGCCACCAAGTCTTTTTGATGATGGCCATTCTAACAGGTGTGAAGGGATATCTCATTATGGTTTTAGTTTTCATTTCCCTGATAGTGATATTGATCATCTTTTCATGTACCTGTTGCCCTTTCATGTATATTCTTTGGAGAAATGTCTAGTCAGTTCCTTTGCCCATTTTTAAATTGGGTTATTTTTAAATTTTACATATTTATTTTGCTATTGAGTTCTGTATGTATTTTGGATTTTAATCCCTTACCAGATATATGGTTTGCAAATATTTTTTCCCCTTCCAGACACTGTTTTTTCCCTTTGTTGATGTTTCCTTTTGCTGTGCAGAAGCTTTTCAGTTTGATGCAGCTTCACTTGTTTATTTTTTATTGGTTGCCTGTGCTTTGTGTGTCATATTCAAAACAGCACCAGGATTCATGTCAAGGAGTTTTATTCCTGTTTTCTTCTAGAAGTTTCATGGTTTCAGATCTTACATTTAAGTCTTTAATCCATTTTGAGTTAATTTGAATGGTATAAAATAGAGTCCAGTTTCATTCTTTTGCATGTGAATATCCAATTATCCCAACACCATTAATTGAAAAGACAGTCTTTTTTTCATTGACTATTCTTGGCTCCCTTGTCAAATATCAGTTGAACATATATGCTTGTATTTATTTCTTGGCTCTCAATTCTGTTTCATTCATGTATTTGTCTGCTTTTATGTAAGTACCATACTGTTTTGATAACTATAGCTTTGTAGTATAGCTTGAAATCAGGAAGTGTGATACCTCCTTCTTTGTTCTTTCTCAGGACTGCTCTGGCTATTTGGGGTCTTTTGTGGTTCCATATAGGTTTCAGGAGCATTTATCTACTTCCGTAAAAAGTGCCACTGGAAACTTGACAGGGATTGCATTGAATCTGTAGATGGTCTTTGGTAGTATTGACATTTTGACAATATTAATTCTTTCAATCCATGAACAAGGGATACCTTTCCATTTATTTGTGTCTTCTTTGATTTCTTTCATCACTGTCTTGTAGTTCTCAGTGAAGAGAATGTTCGTATCTTTGGTTAAGTTTATCAAATGTTTTATTGTTTTTGATGCTTCTATAAATAGGATTGATTTTTTTTTTCAGAAATTTTATTGTTGGTTTATAGAAACACTACTGATTTTATATGTTAATTTTATATGTTAATTATAACTTCACTGAATTCGTTGATTAGATCTAACAGTTTTTTGGTTGAGTCTTTAGGCTTTTATGCATGACATCATGTCATCTGTATATAGAGATAATTTTACTTCTTCCTTTCCAATTCTGACTGCCTTTTATTTCTTTTTCATTTCTGCTTGCTGTGGCTAGGACTTCCAGTACTATGTTGAATAAGAGTGGTAAGAGAGGGTACCTTGTCTCCTTACTAATCTTAGCAGAGTGGTTTTCATCCTTTCACCACTGAGTATGATTTTAGCTGTGGTATTATCATATATGGACTTTATTACATTGAGATATGTTCCTTCTATGTCTAATTTGTTAAGAGTTTTTATCATATATGGGTGTGGAATTTTGTCAAATGCTTTTTCTGTGTCTTTTGAGATGATCATATAATTTTTATCCTTCATTTAATTAATATGGTATATCATGTTGATTGATTCATTTCTTTCTATTAATGCAGTGTATCACTTTGATTGATTTGCATGTGTTGAATCATCCTTGCATCCTAGGGATAAATCCCACATGGTCATGGTGAATGATCTTTTTAATGTGTTGCTGAGTTCAGTTTGCTAATATTTTATTGAGAATTTTTGCATCTATATTTATCAAGAACATTGGCCTGTAGCTTTCTTTACTAATAGTGTCTTTTTCTGGTTTTGGTATCAGGATAATTCTGGCCTCATAAAATGAGTCAAACAGGATTTTTGAGCCAAAAAGTTCTGACTTGGTTTTCTGTTTCAGTACATCGTAGCTACATAATCTTGAGTAAGTTGCTAAACTCCTATGTGCAATCTTTTTATTTGTAAAATAGAGATAATAATAGTAATTATTTTATGTGTGTGTCTGAGGATTTGTTGATATACATATGAAGGGCTTAGCCCCGTGCTGTAAATATAGCAAATACACTATCAAAGTTCCCTACTGGTGTGTGGAAGTTAAAGGTGAATAAATTTGGGTTGTTTGTAAAAAATATACTATATGATATTTAGAGCAGTTCAACAAAGAGATAAGCTCAGTTCTGGCAGAAGACAGCCCTTAAAATGTCTTGGAAGATTGCTTTTCATTTTGAAGATTTTTTTCTTTTCATTTTAAAGTTTAAAAATAAATGATTGAGTTGGCCTCTGACACGTACAACTGGTTGCTCAGATCTATGGACTGGCTGAGTAAACATACTGCATGCTTTCAGGATGTTTGCTCAGTATGAGGTAAAAAGGGAAAACAATACTCATCCTTCAGTGGTCAAAATTTTACCCAAAAGGGGATAACTCCCTGCACTTCCAGGTTGCATATATATAGACACATTGTGGCATTGAGAGAGAAGTCCTGGGTCTAGATGTGTATAAAAAAATATGTATAAACTCCTAGAAATGAGTAAGCAAGCATCAAACAACCCTATAGAAAATTGTCTTGGGTGAGAAGCTTGAACAGGTACTTCACAAAAGGGGATATTTAAATGACCAGTAAACATATGAGAAAATATTCATAATCAGTAGTCATCATGGAAATGGAAATCAAAAGCACAAAGAGATATGACTACACAACCAACAGAAATACCAAAATTTAAAAGACTGAGAAAAACCATATTGGTGTGGATACAGAACAACTAAAACTCTTCTACACTGCTTGTGGGAATATAATTTGGTAATATTCCTTTGGAAAACTATTTGGTTATATATTCTAAAGTTGAACATGCACCTACTCTATTAGCCAAGAATTCTATTTCTATGTATTTACCCAAGAGAAATGTAATGTAAATTCACCAAAAAACACATGCAACAGAGTTCATAGTTACACTACTACAATAAGCCTAAACCAGGGTTTCTTAACCTCAGTACTATTGACATTTGCATTGGATAATTCTTTCTTGTGGGAGGCTTTTCTGTGCTTTGTAGGATAGTTAGCAGTATCTCTGGACTCTACTCGCTAAAATCCAGTAGCAACCCCAGCCCACCCCATCATAAAAACCAAAAATGTTTCCAGACATTGCCAATGTCTCCTGGGGAGCAAAATCACCCCCAGTTGAAAACCATTTCCCTAAAATGTAAACAATCTAAATGCCCATCAACAGTAGTATGAATAAATAATGGGAGCATACTAATTCATTACGATATTGCATATCAGTAAAAATAACAACATGAATGATATCATAAAGAATGTTCAACCAAAGAACCTAGACACAGTAGGGCTCATCCCATAACATTCTCTGTATGTAAAGTTCAAACACAAATAAGACAAACCTATGATTATAGAAATCAGAATAGTGATGAACTTTGGAGGAAATAATAAACTGAAAGAGGCATAAGACAGGCTTTTAGGATGCTAGTGAGATTCTTGATCTCACTGGTGTTACATTCAATATACCAAATGCAAAAGTTTTAGAGCTATATAGATTTATGAGTTGTGCACTTTCTGTATATATATTATGTTTCAACATAAAATGTATCCTCAAAACGGATTTTGTATTAGTTTTTTTATCAGGAGAGTTTTCTTTAAAAACATATTTAGTCTGATATATTGCCCCCAATGGAAAACCTACAGACATCTTTTTTTTTTTTTTATTGAAATACAAATTGCCTTTTCCACTCTCCAAAATAGCACCTTCCCTTTTTTCGCTGACTGTGGCCTCAATCTTAGGTCCCTTGGGTCTGCTCCTGATCATCAAACAACCTAAACAAACCATTACGGGGATTTGGAGCATCATGGCATTCTATTAAACTGGCCCCACTCTATAATATTCTCTTCTGCAGAGTACTGCACACTATGTATTTCTTAAGTCAAAATTTGTTTTTTGTTTTTGTTTTTTTTGAGAATTTTCCACTCTTTCAGATAAGTAGTACCTTTCTAGGTTGGCAGTCAGTACACTAAAATCACTGACAAATTCTACCTCAGTTAAGTCTGACAATGGATGAATTGCATTTGATTTTCCGGTACTTCACATAAATCTGTTTACTTAGGACATAATCCTCATATTTTGTCCATCTATATGTAGTTAGGTAACAGATGCTGCATGATGTCAGAGCCATTGAAAGCCTCATCTTCTCAAAAATATATTCTCCACACAGGCTCATTCTTGAAAGTCATGGTATTTTTAAGCTATTATTTTCAGTTCTGAAAGTCCTTTGTAAAATGAATTCTTTAAAGAAACAATATATTTATTTGTCAGACTTCATTAAAAGTTAAAAATTAGCTAATTTATCAGTTAAGTGAAGAATGCAGCTCAGAGGAGGTAAATTATGGATTGTCTATGAGGTTAGTGGAGAGAGGAGGACATGTAATTGAATGGAAAGGTTATGTGGCAATTTCGAAATTGGTCCACAAATTCACTGGCATTTTTTTCCATCAAGAGGTAGGGTCTATCTCTCCTCACCTTGAATAAGAGCTGGCCTTAGGCGCTAAATTATACCAATAAAATGCAGCAGCAGTGACTTCCCAGGCTGTGTGGCTTCCAGACTAGGTCAAAAAGAAAAGTAGTGGTTTCTACCTGGTTGTCTCATGCCACTCAGTCAGGGGACGTCAGCCACCATGGATGAAGTATGACTACTCTAAAGCACCAGACTGGAAAAGAGGCAGTCCCAGCAGAGCTTCCATCCATCCAACATCCAGCCACCAGAAAGAGCCATCTTGGACGCCAGCCCAGCCAGACCCTTAGATGACTGAAGCCGACATCTAATACCACACTACACAAGAGACCCCAAGGAAGCACAGTCTAACCCAACCGTCCAGAATTATTGACCCACAACATCCTCCAGAAAATAAAATGGTTGTTTTAAGTTCTTGCTTTGGGAGATGATTTGTTATGCAGTAATTGTAATAGGAACAGAAACAATTGTGAGTTCCTTCTAAAGACAGTGGCTCCATTCAGTTGAGCTCAACAAGCACGTATTGAATTTCTATTATGTGTCATGCAGGGTATCGGGACCCGGAAATTCCAAGATCGTACAGTGATAGTTCTCTGCCAAGTAGGGGTGTCGGCGACATTGTGAACTACAGCAAAGCGCAATTATAAGCACAGTAAGAGCTATAAGTACAAGGAACCGAGATGTACAAAATAAGAGGTGGTTAGCCACTTCCTGGATGTCAGGGCACAGTGGCCAAGTTCAAATTCTGTACTAATGCTACATAATGCTGCAATCTTGGACACATTACTTCACCTCTCTGAGCCTATTTTCTCCTTCCTTATGAAAAGGGTTCCCTTGCTGTAATATTCATTCCTCCCCAGAAAAGAAGTAACTTAATTGGTGAGTTTGGGACATAAAGCAAGCATATGTGCCATTCCCTTCCTTTCTTTTTTCTTTGATTCTGGCTACCTGCAGACCCCAGGAATTTGCTCTTCTCCCTGTCATATGGTGGAGGAGGTCTGCCCTTTCAGGTTCAAGGTGGGAACTACTCAAAGACACGTACCACAGATCTATGCCATATTCTAAGCAATAGCTTTACCCGCAACAGAACAGCTGTGGGTTTCCCATAGCCTTATCTTAGCCTATTTGGGCTGCTATAACAGAATGACATAGAGTGGGTGGCTTATAAATAACAGAAAGTTATTTCTCACAGTTCTGGAAGCTGAGAAGTCCAACATCAAGGTGTCATCACAATTCAGGGCCTGGCGAGAGCTACTTCCTGGTTCGTAGACAGCCATCTTTTTGCTGCGTCCTCACTAGGTGGAGGGGACGAGGAAGCCCCCTGGGCCCCTTTTACAAGGAAGGGCACCAATCCCACTCGGGAGAGTTCTACTCTCATGACCTAATCACCTCCCAAAGGCCCCACATCCTAATACCGTCACACTGGGGATTAGGTTTCAATATACGAATTCTGAGGAGACACATTCAGCCTTCCTCATCATGCCTTATTTTTTTCTTCTTTTTTCTCGATTGGTTCAATATTTGGGCAGGGGGAAGTATACTGTATACAACATGTATTATGTTGAGCCAGAAATCTGAGGACCCAACCAAAATAATGTGGCCAGACTTTAGTTGAGGACAGGGCAGAGGAATTGAGGTGTGGACTTCAGCGAGCACAGCTTTGACACTGGTGACCTGGGGAGGCTATCCTGAGCTGTGTACGTGTTTCTTACAACTGCACATTCATTTAGCTTTTAGCTGTCGTTACCAAGGTCTGTGGCTTTAGGCCCGAGGCACAGCCATGTAGGATTTCTCATCCTGGTGGTTCACATCAACTTTGCCCGCAGTGAGCTGCTGTTTCTATAGAGACCAAGCTGCATGCACCAGAGCTTCGGAAAACAGTGTACAAGCCTCGGCAAAGAGACAGCGGGAGGTGGGGGGCCAGCCTCCGCAGCCTGATCTTGAACTAAAAGGCATAATTTTTCTAAGTGGTTGTAGCTGAGATAAGGATTCAACTTTAGGACAAAGAGATTGCTTTCATCTACAGGCCTTTTACACATTATTGGGCTAGAAAAAAAAAATCATTGTTGCTTTCAAATTTGAAGGCACCTACACTCCCCCTTAAATTATTCATGCTAAGCCTAGATGGAAATGCTTGATCTGCTGAATGGATCACCTTGAATGTATGTAGTTCCTCCACAGGCTGAAAGGGTTGTAAAGACTTCAAGGGAACTGAATGAGCTTTCAAGGAGGGGCGGCCTGGGCAGTGCCTTCCGGTGTTACCTGGGCTAAGAGGTGCCTGCAAGTTTTAGATGAAACAAAGAGACAATAAAAGCAGCAAGTTAAAGTGTTAAAACACTGCTGAGCAGTTCTGAAAAGAAAACAATGGGCAGAGCTGTTGTCCCCGCTCTTGCGGAAAAGGTGGCCCTGGGAAATGTACTTAGAGCTTGGAATACTGAGGCAGCACAGCAGAACGTTCCGTCTTCATTAGGCTCCTAAGCTTCCAAACATCCACAGAAGCTGCTGAGCCACTGTCCAACTGAGACAAGGCAGGAGGAGGAAAAACCCGTCCCATGGGAGGTGTGTTTCAGGGGATCCAACAATTCCTTAGGCAGCCCTGTGACACCCCAGAGACAGGGACCGCCACAGGGCAAAGAAGTAGGGGCTTCCAAGAGGGTGTGTGGAGTATGATGGCGAGTAAAGAAAAGTGCCTGAGATAAGACCAGGTCACTTGGTGGTCACCTGGCAAATTGCTCAACTTCGTGTCAATGTAAATGCCTCAAATGCTACTCTCTCTGAAAGAAAGGAACTGGGACATGCCCCAGGGCTTCTGCCCCAACCCCAGGGGCGGTGTAGGCACTGTGTCAATATTAAGCTCTTGCTGGGTAATTTCTCCCCAGTGAGTTTATTTATTTATTTATTTATTTATTTATTTATTTATTTATTTATTTTTTTTTAAAGATTTTGTTTGTTTATTTGACAGAGAGAGACACAGCGAGAGAGGGAACACAAGCAGGGGGAGTGGGAGAGGGAGAAGCAGGCTCCCCGCGGAGCAGGGAGCCCGATGCGGGGCTCGATCCCAGGACCCTGAGATCACGACCTGAGCCGAAGGCAGACGCTTAACGACTGAGCCACCCAGGCACCCCTATTTATTTATTTTTAAAGATTTTACTTATGTATTTATTTGAGAGAGAGAGAGCGAGCACGAGCAGGGGGGAGGAGCAAAGGGAGAGGGACAAGCAGACTCCGCCCTAATGTTGGATAAGCAGCTAGCAATTCCTGCCAGGGAGCCCTTAGCAGAAGTCACTGAGGGAGACTTCAGGAGAGCTTTTGCTTTCTTGAGGAAACAGAAAAGTTGCAGCCTGCATAGCCCTTTGTCCTTACCTCTTCTAGCCTTAAATATGCACTGAGGCCAAGAAACGGAGCACCCATCTTGCAGCATGGGGCGATTAGCGTGGGGTGCAAAGCAAAGACAAGTGAATCACAGGGCTTGTGGCCTTGTCCTTATCAAGTCATTGAACCAACACTAACAGCTGCTTCCATGGTTTATCGTGTGAATAACTCCTAATTGTTAAGTCGCTGGAGGCACATTTTCTGTTGCTCCAGACAAACATAGTCATAACTGATAAAAATCCTAAATATCGGGTCTTTTGGTTTTGGGTTTAGCTGCTTAGCTGCCTTTCTCCATGTTTGTGTATGCACGTGTGCATGTGTATGCACATGTCTGTGCATATGTGTGTGTATGTGTACGTGTGTGTGTGTGTGTCAGGAGAATGTGGTGGAGAGTTAGAGCTCTGTCTTATTCCTTCTTTCTTCATAGAAATGACAGGAAGTTTATGAGATGCTTTCAATATAAGAGTTTTCCCAAGGATCAAAAGGATCCCTAGAATTCATCAACTCCATTTTTCTGTCTATATTGCCTACGTTCTAAAAAGAAAATATCCTCTTCCAACAGTTTTCCATCACCTCAAAACCATATATATGACCAGAGGGTTTTTCTCAATATTTAATCGGCATCTTGCTTAATTATGTTTCTCCTTTGTCCTCAGTGAATAAAGTGAAGAGACATCCTACCTCTCTTGAGTGAAAACTGATCTCTCCTCAGTGACCACAGTAAGTGCCTCTTCAGCCTTCTCTTCTGGCAAAATTAATGCAATTTCTTGAAACTCACGCCCTGGAGGACAAATACTTCGCCTTTGTCATCCTCTGGAGCTCCTCTAGACCATGGCCTCCATATCTGACTTCTGTCACTTCTCTGATGCCAGGAAGAAATATGAAAAGAAAGCCTGATGAGTGTCCAGGGCTGGGAGAAGACCATCTCCAGCTCCCTTCGTGATTTTAGTCACTTTCGAAGATATTCCTCACTCTTTAACGTTTCTGACAAAGCTGGATGGGTCTTATTTGTTTTAGGGAGTGCTGAGTATATGTAGAAGTCATCTCGAAAAAAAATAATTTTAGAAAATACCCATTTAGAAAATGCCCTGGCTCCCATCTCAGAAATTCTGATTTAATTGGTCAAAACAGGGTCTCAGCATTGACATTTCATTAGAACTCTGAATGCATAGAACAGGTTTGTTACCCAGTGAGCCTTTCCCTCTGGCTGCTCATTACATTTCATCATCTCCTACCTCCATTTTGTTCGTGCTCCATGAATCCTGTCACACCTCCCGAAGAGCTTACTCTCCATGGCCATACCTTGTCTGTACATAAACACACCCAATTCTTCCCACCTGGGAGGAAATAAACAGCAAACAAAGAGTTACTCTCCTGCCCTGAGAATTCCTCTAGCTATCACCCTGTCTTTTTTCCCTTACTATCCTAACTTTTGGAAAAAGCAACCTACACCCACTATTTCTTCATCTCCCATTCATCCTTCAACCCTTCTGGATTTTTAAACTTACCTCCTTACTTATGCCCAAAACTATTGCAGTCATCAAGGTACCAAATCTAACTTTTATTTTACTTCACTTTTCTGCAACAATTGGCATTATTGTTCCACTCTTTTTCATGGGTTCTCTTGGCCTAACTAGTACATTCAAAATGGTGGTGTACACCAGGCAGCATCCTTGTCTCCCTCTAAAATTTCTAAACACTCTCCCTGAGTAATCCTAACTTCTCCCTGTCTTCAATCCCCTTTTTAATGTGCTATAAATAGGTCTATAGATCTTAGTTTCAGTTTCCTCAGTTTCAGACTGATGGCATCCAGTTGCTTTCTGGCATGTATCACACTTGATATCTCCAAAATGGAATTAATTACTTCTCCTCCTGCCATCCATCCATCTTCTGCTCCTGTTTTCCCCTGCATTTATTAATGGCACACTAATCATCAGATCACCAGAAACCAAAGCCCAAGAATCAGTTCAGCCTTCACTTGTGGACTTCTCTCATATTTTCACAAAATTTCATTAATCTACTTGTACAATATCTCTTAAAATTTCCCTCCACTTCTCATGCCTTAGTCCAAACCCTCAACTCAAAAGGCAACATATATAATGTCTCCAATTGGTCTGCATCGTATCTCAGCTTCCTCTAATCCATCTCCACACCAATGCTTGAATTACCTTCATAAATGGGAATTTGATGACATTAATCCCCTAATTAAAACACTTCAAATGTTCCTAATCTCTTATAATCTACAATTCATTCATTCAGGTCTTTTTGTGATCGGGTTTCTTTCTATCCATTTTCACCCTCTCCCAGCACACTGAACTTCTTGGCATTCTTGAAACAAGTCATATCCCCATATCCTAGCACATATTATTCCACTGCTAGGAATGTCACCAACAACCATCCATCTGATAAACTCCTCCACATCTTTTAAGGATGGTGATGTCTGTGCTGGCTTTCTTATCACCATTGTAACCCCACCCCCCACATACCATCTGGAACATGGTAGGTGCTCAGTGAGTATTTGCCATATGCAACTTTCCCTGCCCACTCACCCCCCTGAAGGTAGATCTAACAGCTATAGTCTCTTAGCCCCATGCACATACAGCTATAATAGCATTCATCCCATTAGATTGTAATGATTTGCTTATTTGTCTGAATCCCCTAATGAACTATGAGCTCTTTGAAGGAAGGGAATGTGTTGTGTTTGCTTCAGCAATCCTATCACTCGGCAGTGTCTGAAATATAGTCAACATTGCTGATTTTTCATTAATAAAATTTTTTCTGGGGAGAGGAGAAGGGAGAAGGAAATGGGAAAAAAATAAAATTTGTTATTTTATTCACAGGAGATAAGTTGAACAGATAAGTTGAATTGAGAACTTTCAAAACATGAATGTGCAGCTTTCAAAAAGAAAAGAGACACTCAAATGTTAAACTTTATTTGTATAGCTTCATATATATTTGCCATTTCCATGCAGAGTTTGGAAATGAAACCAACGTAAAGGAGACCAGAAAGACATCATAAAAGACTTCATCCAAATATGGCTCTATTTATGTGCCTAGATCAAGCCGCACAGACAAATCTTCCCCTTGGCTTTCTAGTTATATAAGTCACCAAATTCTTTTTTGTTTAAGTTAGATTGGGTGAGATTATTTTGTCAGTTGTCCTCAAGTGCCCTACTGATAGACAAGTTAAAGGCATCCTATGGAGTTTAGCTAGAAAGAGGCACAGTGTGTTCCAGCTTGTATCTTTTAACTTCAACATAAATCAGCTGAGCCATTTAGAGACTGACCAGTTAGTTGAAATAGGATATATGATGTTTTGAGGTTTTCTTTTTATTTTCCTAAAAGTAATACAGACCAAAATTTAATGCATAGGGATTTAAATAATGGTAAATACTTTCACTTTCACAACAGTGATGAAATTTTGAGAATTAAACATTTTCTATAATTGGAAAGACCTAGGCCATTGCAAAAACAGTAGTTAGCTAATTATCTAGACCAGAAGTGTGCTTGGTATCACATAATAATAAGTAGGTGGAGACTATGGCCAACTGAAAATCAGATAGCCAATTAGTGTCATCTGGAAATAAAAGGCCAGCATTGCCCAATATTTCCATTTTTTTTCCCAAAAGGATACAAACCTAGACTTAGGTGAAAATCTCCTGATTTTCAAATGTTGATAATGAGAAACTAAAAAATGACCCCTGTTGAGAAGCAGACCACAATGCTCCCAGATCATATTGTTGAAAACAAGACACATAAAAAAGGTTACTCCGTGATCACATCCAGAATAAGACATAGATAAGGCCACTCCATGACACAAGAATGTCTAGTCATCCTCCTTTGCTGATGAACAAAACCTGTCTCTGAGTGGATGCTGCTTCTTCAGGAATTATACCTCTAGACTCATGTTAGTGTTCCTGCCTCCTAGGTATGAATTATTAAGATCCTCAGGGTCTGAGCTGACCTAGCTTCTTGGTAGTCCAAAATCCAAAGCTGGTCTCTGCTTCCCAGTTCCCCCTCAGAATCATCCAACCACTGAAAGAAGACCCTCTCAACAACCCCTTCCCCAGATATTCCTGAGGTTTTCCCAGAGCCAAATCACCCTTACTGTAACTATATATATATATACATATATGTATATATGTATATACCTAATGTCTTTAACTGCAGACATGTTCCTGATAGTCTCTGGCCCGTTGGCTAAACAACAAGTACTTAGAAAATCTTCTAAAACGCTGGGCTGAACATAGTTGGCCTGGGAGCCAAGTCTGGCCTGAAAACTGCTACAGCCTTCTGATCTCTGTTGAAGCTAATAACAAGGAAGGCAAAGAGGGATGTAGCAGGGATGAATGGACTTCCCCCTATTTAGTTGTTTTTTTTTTTTTTAAAGATTTTATTTATTTATTTGACAGAGACAGAGACAGCGAGAGCAGGAACACAAGCAGGGGGAGTGGGAGAGGGAGAAGCAGGCTTCCTGCTGAGCCGGGAGCCCGATGTGGGACTCGATCCCAGGACCCTGGGATCATGACCTGAGCCGAAGGCAGTCACTTAACCAACTGAGCCACCCAGGCGCTCCCCCCTATTTAGTTGTTTTATATCATTTATTGTTTTCCTTATCAGTAGATTAAAGGGGGGTGGAGAATTACAACATCTTGTGCATGCTACTTAAATATCGTGATCATTTTTATTCATGTTAGGAGGGAGGACTTGATTCTGCTTGATTTGAACAAATCCATTATCAGTGCTTTCAACCTTTGCCATTCCAAATTGAGGTCCGCTTGGAGCTTGGAAGACTGCTGTATCTTAGAGGGCTTTTTCCTTTATAATTTCTTAAAATGCAAGAATGGAAATCAGGAAAAATCAGACACCACTAAAATGATTTAAGTATTTATATAGGTAACCAAGATGTAATGGTTTTTCCTGACTAGAAGTCAGTTTTATCTTCATTAGAGGAGACTATTCCTAACATCATATCTCATGTAATTAGCAGATAAAAAAATATATATGCATGAAAGGCAAATGAACATCCTCCCAGGCTGTGAGAGTCAAACTGAATTAACTGAGGATGATTTGGGGGGCCTGGATATTAGCACCCCCTGCCTCCCTAACCGAGCTTCCCTTGGGTTTACCAGATGTTCAAAAGTGGCATACCCAGACAACTCCCCTAGCACAAAATCTAAAACCAGATTGTTAGTCACCTGAATGACTATTCTCATGCTTGTCCTGTAAAAAGGCAGAAGAGCAGAAGACCCATGATATGACCAACTGCACATCAACCCAAACATCCCTCTACCGCAAGAAGATGAGGCAATCATCCAGCTGATTTCATCCACCTCTGAGCTCCAACCCATATTAAGTGAAGCTTGCTAGAAAGTACCTGAGCCAAGGCAGAGTATACCTTGCTGGACACAGGTCCTCATCTGCCACAAGCACCTTTTACCTAAGAGATTACTATTGCCCCCTCTTTGGCCACATCTGTCCTTTTGGCCCCTGGCACAGTAGCATTCTTCCTCCTCCTCATTTAGCTTGGGCATCATCACCTTTACCATCTGAATCTCATATTTGTCTTCTGTGCTACCACACAACCATTTCCAACAGTCCAGTTGCTGCTTCTACTAACTTCCCAAGACTAAGAATTTTTGATCTTCCTCTCTTTTCCATGACCTCTGCTTTCTCCAGGCAGCCAAGCCACTGCTTATTAAAACATGGCCATGTATGGTATTTACACAAAAACTCAACTTCAGGAGATTAAACAAGTAAGGGATTATTTTCTACATAATAAAGAACTAAAAGCCAGCCCAGAGCTTGGGCAACTGCTCAAGGAAGTCATGGGGAACGAGGTTCCTTCTACGAGCTTTACCATGTGGCTTCTGTCTTAATGATCTCAAGATGACTCCTTCTACTCTAAACATTGAGTCTTAATCTGAGTCAAAAATAAAAGAGAAGAAGGATGTGGGGCAAATAACAAATGCAAAATGGATCTATCTTTTTTTTTTTAATCAGAGGAAGAAAAGCTTCAGAGGCCTAGCCATTAGATTTCTGCTTGCATCTCATTGGTCAGAGTGGTTTACATGGTCATTCCTAGCTGCAAGGAAGTCTGGAGAGGTGATGGGTACATGGGAGGTGATTGGCAAGTGGGACTGTTTGTTTGCCAATTCAAACAAAATTAGAGTTCCTTTAGTAAGTAAGAAGGGAGAATGGCTATTATGGAGACAATTAGCTATGTCTGTCCAAGTCAACTCCTTTGGCTACTCAACATTCACACACATGCTTCTCCCCAAGGTAGAACATGCTTAGCACTGCTCCCCAAAGGTGACAATCCAAAAGTCTAATTTATTTGCTTCATTCAACTCTTCAGAGTTTCTGTGATTCTGTCAGATCTAAATTGGACTTTATATGGTCTAGTGACCTATAAACTGAAAGACAACCTATCTTTCCTCAGCATATTCACTATTCAATGGTTAAAAAAAACAAAGACCAGTTTAAGGTCAATATTAAACCCTATTGGGAAGAGAATAATGGAAAGCCCACAGCAGAGATCATACCAGAGTAAACATGAAACATTGCCTAGCAGGAAGGCTCAGAGCTTCTGTGTTCTCTCAGGGTACTTTCCTGGATTACCCAATCCACCATCCTCATGTTCTCCTCCCTGGGAGACCCTCTCTTGATTATTGTCATTGAAGACCTTATACGAAGAGGGCATTATAGAGAATGACTTCCCCTGAGGGGCACAGATTTCTTGGACCCACTTCTATTGGTTTGAATTTGGGGTACAAGAAGGGACTTAAAAGATTTATTTATTTTTTTATTTAAATTCAAATAGCCAACATATAGTACATCATTAGTTTCAGATGTAGAGTTCAATAATTCATCTATTCCATATAACACCCAGTGCTCATCACATCATGTGCCCTCCTGAATGCCTGTCACCCAATTACCTCATCCCTTCACCCACCTCCCCTCCAGCAACTATCAATTTGTTTCCTATAGTTGAGTCTCTGATGGTTTGTCTCCCTCTCTGATTACTTCCCATTCAGTTTTCCCTCCCTTCCCCTATGATCCTCTGTGCTGTTTTTTATATTCCACATATGAGTGAAACCATATGATAATTGTCTTTCTCTGACAGACTTATTTTGCTCAGCATAATACCCTCAAGTTCCATCCACGTTGATGTAAATGGTGAGTATTCATCCTTTCTGATGGCTGAGTAATATTCCATTATATATATAGTCTATATTCCATATATATACTTCCATAAAAATCTATATCTATATAATATTCCATTATATATATATATATATATATGTATATATGTATGTATATATTACATCTTCTCTATCCATTCATCTGTTGATAGACATCACAGCTCTTTCCATAATTTGACTATTGTGGACATTACTGCTATAAACATCAGGGTATATGTGCCTCATCAGATCACTGCATTTGTATCTTTGGGGTAAATACCTAATAGTGCAATTGCTGGGTTGTAGAGTAGCTCTGTTATTAACTTCTTGAGGAACCTCCATACTGTTTTCCAGAGTGGCTGTACCAGCTTGCATTCCCAATAACAGTGTAAGAGGGTTCCCCTTTCTCCACATCCTCACCAACATTTGTTGTTTCCTGACTTGTTAATTTTAGCCATTCTGACTGGTGTGAGGTGGTATCTCATTGTGGTTTTGATTTGTATTTCCCTGATGCCAAGGGATGTGGAGCACTTTTTCATGTGTCTGTTGGCCATTTGTATGTCTGTTCATGTCTTTGGCCCATTTCTTGACTAGATTATTTGTTTTTTGGGTGTTGAGTTTGATAAGTTCTTTATAGATCTTGGATACTAGCCCTTTATCTGATATGTCATTTGCAAATATCTTCTCCCATTCCATAGGTTGCCTTTTAGTTTTGTTGACTATTTCCTTTGCTGTGCAAAATCTTTTTGTCTTGATGAAGTTGCAATAGTTCATTTTTTGCTTTTGTTTCCCTTGCCTTTGGAGACATGTCTAGCAAGATGTCGTGGCATAGGTCGAAGAGGCTGCTGCCTGTGTTCTCCTCTAGGATTTTAATGGATTCCTGTCTCACATTGAGGTCTTTCAACCATTTGAGATTATCTTAGTGTATGGTGTAAGAGAATGGTCCAGTTTCATGCTTCTCCATGTGGTTGTCCAATTTTCCCAAAACCATTTGTTGAAGAGACTGTCTTTTTTCCATTGGATATTCTTTCCTGCTTTGTCCAAGATTAGTTGACCGTAGAGTTGAGGGTCCATTTCTGGGTTCTGTATTCTGTTCCATTGATCTATGTATCTGGTTTTTTTTTTTTTTTTTTTTTTTTTTTTTTGTGCCAGTACCATGCTGTCTTGATGATTACAGCCTTGTAATATAGATTTAAGTCTGGCATTGGGATACCACCACCTTTGGTTTTCTTTTTCAACATTCTTCTATTTAGGGTATTTTCTGGTTCCATATAAATTTTAAGATTATTTGTTCCAGCTCTATGAAAAATGTCGATGGTATTTTCATTGGGATTGCATTGAATGAGTAGACTGCTCAAGGTAATATAGACATTTTAACAATATTTATTTTTCTAATCCATGAGCATGAAATATCTTTCATCTCTTTGTGTCTTCCTCAATTTCTTTTCTGTAGTTTTTAGAGTACAGATGCTTTGCCTCTTTGGTTAGGTTTTTTTCCTAGATATCCTATGGGTTTTGGTGCAATCGTATATGGGATTGATTCCTTAATTTCTCTTTCTTCTGTCTCATTGTTAGTGTATAGAAATGCAACTGATTTCTGTGCATTGATTTTATATTCTGTCATGTTGCCGAATTCCTGTATGAGTTCTAGCAATTTTGGGGTGGAGTCTTTTTGGTTATCACCAAGGAATATCATGTCACGTGTGAATAGTGCAAGTTTGACTTCTTCTTTGCTGATTTGGATGCTTTTTTTTCTTTCTTTCTTTTTGTTGTCTGATTGCTGAGGCTAGGACTTCTAGTACTATGTTGAACAACAGTGGTGAGAGTGGACATCCCTGTTGTGTTCCTGACCTTAGGGGCAGTTTTTCCCCATTGAACGTGATATTTGCTGTGGGCTTTTCTTAGATGGCTTTATGATATTGAGGTATGTTCCCTGTATCAATACACTGTGGAGAGTTTTAATCAAGAAAGGATTTGGTATTTTTTCAAATGCTTTTTCTGCATCAATTGAGAGGGTCATATGTTCTTGCCCCTTCTCTTATTAATGTGATGTATCACATTGATTTGCAAATGTTGAACCACTCTCGCAGCCCAGGAATAAATCCCACTTAGTTGTGGTGAATAATCCTTTTAATGTACTGTTGGAGATCCTATTGGCTAGTATCTTGGTGAGTATTTTGACATCCGTGTTCATCAGGGATATTGGTCTGTAATTCTCCTTTTTGGTGGGGTCTTTGGATTTGGGATCAAGGTAATGCTGGCCTCATATGACAAGTTTGGAAGTTTTCCTTCCATTTCTGTTTTTTTTTTTTAACAGCTTCAGAAGAATAAGTATTAGTTTTTAATTTTTTAAAAATTTATTTGACTTAATCAAATTATTTGATTTAATCTCCCAACTTGTTTGTTGGCAGATTTTTTATTACTGCTTCAGTTTCCTTGCTTGTTATGGGTCTGTTCAGGTTTTCTATTTCTTCCTGCTTCACATTTGGTAGTTTATAGTCTCTAGGAATTCATCCATTTCTTCCAGATTGCCTAATTTGTTGGCATATAGTTGCTTATAATATGTTCTTAAAATTGTATTTTTTTGGTGTTCATTGTGATCTCTCCTCTTTCATTCATGATTTTATTTATTTGGGTCCTTTCCTTTTTGATAAGTCTGGCTAGGGGTTTATTGAGCTTATTAATTCTTTCAAAGAACCAGCTTCTAGTTTTGTTGATCTGTTCTACTGTTCTTTTGGTTTCTATTTCATTGATTTCTGCTCTAATTTTTATTATTTCTTTTCTCCAGCTTGGTTTAAGCTTTATTTGCTGTTTCTTCTCCAGCATATATGGTTAGCTTGTGTATTTGAGAATTTTCTAGTTTCTTGAGAAACTCATATTGCTATGTACTTCCCTCTTAGGGCCGCTTTTGCTTCATCCCAAAGATTTTGAACAGTTGTGTTTTCATTTTCATTTGTTTCCATGAATTTTTTTTTAATTCTTCTTTAATTTCCTGGTTGACCCATTCATTCTAAAAGGATGCTCTTTAACCTCCAAGTATTTGAGTTCCTTCCAGATTTCCCCTTGAGATTGAGTTCAAGTTTCAAAACATTGAAAATATGCAGGGAATAATCCCAATCTTTTGGTACGAGTTGAGACCTAATTTGTGACCCAGTACGTGATCTATTCTGAAGAATGTTCCATGTTCGCTCGAGAAGAATGTGTATTCTGTTGCTTTCGGATAGAATGTTCTGTATATATCTGTGAAGTCCATCTGGTCCAGTGTGTCATTCAAAGCCCTTGTTTCTTTGTTGATCTTCTGCTTAGATGATCTGTCCATTGCTGTGAGTGGGGTGTTGAAGTCCCCTACTATTTATTGTATTATTATCAATGTGTTTCTTTAATTTGGTTATTAATTGGTTTATATAATTGGCTGCTCCCAAGTTAGGAGCATACATTGTATAATTGTTAGATCTTCTTTTTGGATAGACCCTTTAAGTATGATATAGTGTCTATCTTCATCCCTTACTACAGTCTTTAGTTTAAAATCTAATTTGTCTAACATAAGGACTGCCACCCAGCTTTCTTTTGATGTCCATTAGCATGACAAATACTTCTCCATCCCCTCACTTTCAATCTGGAGGTGACTTTGGGTTAAAAATGAGTCTCTTGTAGACAGCATATGGATGGGTCTTGCTTTTTAATATAATCCGATACCCTGTGTCTTTTGATTGTAGCATTTAGCCCATTTACATTGAGAGTAACTATTGAAAGATATGAATTTAGTGCCATTACCTGTAAAGTCAGTTTTTGTATATTGTCTCTGTTCCTTTCTGGTCTATGTTACTTTTGGGCTCTCTCTTCACTTACAAGATCCCCTTTAATATTACTTGCAGGGCTAGTTTAGTGATCACAAATTCTTTTAGTTTCTGTTTGTTCTGCAAGCTCTTTATCTCTACTTCCATTCTGAATGATACCCTAGCTGGATAAAGTATTCTTGGCTGCATGTTTTTCTCATTTAATACCCTGAATATACTCTGCCAGCCCTTTCTGGCCTGCCAGGTCTCTGTGGATAGGTCTGCTGCCAGTCTAATGTTTCTACCCTTGTAGTTTAAGGACTGATTTTCTTGAGCTGCTTTCAGGATTTTCTCTTTATCTCTGAGATTTGCAAGCTTCACTATTATATGTCAGGGTGTTGATCTATTTTTATTGATGTTTGAGGGGGGTTTGCTCTGCCTCCTGGACTTGAATGCCTTTTCCTTCACCAGATGAGGAAAGTTCTCAGCTATGCTTTGCTCAAAAATACATTCTGTGTCTCTCTCTTCCTTCTTCCTCTGGTACTCCAGTTATTCTAATATTGTTTCACTTTATGGTATTTCGGATTTCTCAAAGCCTCTCCTCATGATCCATTAGCTGTTTTTCTCTCTTTTTCTCATCTTCCTTAGTTTCCACCATTTTGTCTTCTATGTCACTCACTTTCTTCTGCCTCATTTACCCTAGCCATTAAAGTGTCCATTTTAGACTGCATCTCAGTTAAAGCATTTTTAATTTTGGCCTGATTAGATTTTAGTTCTTGTATTTCTTCACTATGGGATTTTCTAATGTCTTTTATGCTTTTTTCAAGCCCAGCTAGTATCTTTATAATCATTTTTCTGAATTCTAGGTCTGACATTTTACTTATATCCATATTGATTAAATCTATGGCAGAGTATTACCTCTGGTTCTTTCTTTTGTTGTGAATTTCTCCTTCTAGTCATTTTGTCCAGAGAAGAATAGATGAACAAGAGAACAAAATAAAAAATATCAATCACAACCGCAGCGAAATACACACTAGACAAATCCAAAGAGATCAGAAACCAAAAAAGAAAAGAATAAAAAAAGGAAAAAAGAGAGAATATAATCTCACAGGTGGACAAAACAGGGTGATACCCTTGGCCCTGGGTGTATTTTGGACACTAAATCCCAAAATTGTAAAGAAAGAAAACTTACATACATATACAAAAATAAAATTGAATACAGTGAAAGGAAGCCAAAAATTAAGAATATATCTATAAAATGTAAATGTAAAAAAAATGAACACTTAAAAAGACTTAAAAAAAGTTGATAAAATAAGAAACTAGTTGACAAGGAAAAAAGGAAAAAAGAAAAAGAAAATTTTAAACTGAAAGATTAAAGAATCATGAGAAAAAAAAAATTCTACATACTACTTTCCCCTGGCACAGGAGCTTTTCAGTTCTGTGTGATCTGTAAACTTAGTATTAGCCTGATGTTCTTGCTGGTCTCCTGGGGGAGGGGCCTGTTGCACTGATTCTCAGATGTCTTTGCCTGGGCAGAGTTGCACAGCCCCTTGCCAGGTTGCTCAGTGTAAGCTGCTTCTGGTTGCTCTATGTGGCTTTTGTTTCCTGAAGGATTTCCTAGCTGCTTTAGAGGATGAAGAAAACAATAAGAATGGCAGCACCCCAATCTCCAGTCCCAGAGCTGAACGATCGAGACCCTCCGACTCTTCAGTGCACCCTCAGGGAAAAGCAGTCAATCACTTTTGTGTGTGCAAAACTCTGCAGACTCCTGTGGTGCACACTCCCACTCCCAGGGGGAGGAGGAAGATCCCTGCAGTTCTGCTGTTCTCTGGGCCCCTGCTTGGAGAGTGGTTGCCTGATTGTGACTCAGTTCATGGTTTATGGCAACACTGAGCTGAGAGCCCACTCCTGGGCTCACTGATTGTAGCCTGCTTCCCTGCTCCAATGGTTGGGAACTCAGCCACACTCACACACCCCTGTTCTTTCTGTGACCCCAGAGATCCTGAGACCATGCTCTCCCACCTAATATTCTGCCCCACTTCACCACCTGAGCACTTTTCAGACAGGGACGTCCCTCACCAGAGCAGACTTCTAAAAGGTCTGATTTTGTGCTCTGCTGCTATATCAGCTTCCAGAGGCCCCCTCCCTCCATGGTTTTTCTTCCAATATATCCCCTCAGATTCACTTCTCTGCACCTCCTCCCTTGCAAAAAGTAGTTGATTTTCTATTTGTGGAATTGCAGCAATTCTTTTCTTAGATCTTAGGTTGAATTCACAGGTGTTCAGAATAATCTGATAGATATCTAGCTAAATTCAAGGGACCAGATGAAACGAGGGTCTCCTATTCTTCTGCCATCTTTCCAGAAACTGGGGACTTAGAAGATTTAATAATTGCAGCCTCTTATTAGCCTTTGGCAATATAGTTCCCTCAAAAATGTAGACTTCCAATGCTCTTGGTCAGTTAATTCCATGTGTGAATAACCACAGGCAAATATTTCATCTAGGCATGGTATTTAGTAAGATTCCTTTCCCTTACATAGAAATCTCTAGGCTTTTCCCAGTCCTCTATTCTATAGCTTAATGGCCAATACCTTGAAGTCATTTAAAATAATAGGCATTAGTAGGGGGATATCAAGTGTAATATGATCTCGGTTGATTGACCTTTGTCTGAAGATGTCTTTGTGAAGAAGAGATTGTGTATGCAAAAATTTTAAGATACTAAGTCTGTGCCTCACTGCCACTCTTTTTGCCTGTCTGTCTTTGGTAAAAATACATTTATTTTTAAAATTCTGCGTGGATCCAAAAAATAGGACTCTCAGTCAATTTTGAATCGTAAAGAATACCACTCCTGTCTCTACTTACAGACTGGCTAACTCTAGTCTGAGTTCCAGAGGGGAAAAAAAGTCTATAACCACATGACAAGGTTCTGAATTTTCCTACTACTTATTTTAACAGCAAAGCTGTCATAGTACATGATCTGTATCCCAAAGAACAGCAGGTGACAATCGACCAAATGTGTTGCCACCAACTAATAATGGTGACCAGATTTGTCGCCTGAACTGAGTTCCCACTGTTCAAAGCCCCACTCAGCCAAGTCCACATTTTAGAGACTTACTGGCAGCACCCCCTTTCAGGTAAAAAATTCTGTCAGGTAGAATGGATTCAGCTGCAGCTACTGAAAAAAATAACTGTAGGAACACAGTCACCTACTACCCAGTTCACAGAAAGGAGCTTTGGAGACTGATTTGCCAATAGTAATGACTAGGATTTCTTACACTCTGGCCATGCCAATTTCCTTGAAGAGCAGCTGAGGTACATAATCTAATCTATTTCTCACAGTAATCCTCTGCAACAGTGGTATGTTAGTATCCTCCTTTTGCAGATGAGTAAATTGAGGCTCAGCATCTAGGCGACTTGCTCGGTTACACCCAGTTGCTGTGTAGTGGAGCAGGTACTTGAATCCCGATCAGAGCGCTGTAAAAGCCAGTGCCTTTTATCACTGAATCATTTAAATCATTTAATCTGTGTTTAGGGTAAAACGGTGTCACTGAGGGCAAAAAGAACTACATTGCAAGTCAGCATGCCACATCACGGCATGAGAAATGGTTATATCATAGAGACCAGGCAAGTTGTTCATGTGCACAGAGCAGAGCCAGCACTCAAGCACTGAGCCACAGCCTCATGCAAACACCACCACCAAATGCACAGTATTTTCTATCTGAATAGACTGCTCAGGATGTAAACATCAGAAAATAATGAGTCAGGCTCTCCCAAGCATATGCTTCATTCCTAAGCCAAGCAAATTGCTGCAGTAAGAGCATGGCTTTGGGGCACAGTACCTGGGCACCCGAGTGAGATGCCCATCTGAGGCAGTCAACAGGAATAAGCCGAGGGTTTTCGCACTCTTCTCACCGTTGGGGCTGCCCCACTATGCCCCTGTGGGGCCTGGAAGTCCGGTTGCTCTCACACTGTGACACCAGCTCCCTTTGGAAATAGGCTGCACTCTCTTGGTTTGAATGGGCACAGCTTCTCCCCTACAACTCCTTTTGATCAAAAGGGATAAATCACATTAATGTACTGTGGACATTTCATAGGCTCCCACAACGTCGGCATCCTGGCAGTGGGATTAGTGTTACATGGGGAAGGACACTTCGCCATGAGCCATGCTGGTCACTGGTGGCCTAGAACCCAGTGTCCTGAGGAGCTAGACCCAAGGGGCAGTGGCCCCCAAATCCCTGGGCTCACCCACAGCTCTTTCCGAGGAGACCAAGGCAGGATTGTTTTGTTCCAAACAAAGTGAAAGCATGAAAAAAGGAGAGGAATATCCACATCTGGACACTGCTGATCAAATTAGTTTGGGATGTTCTGCTCAGCCTGCAGTGAAGGATGCAGGGTGGTGTCAGCAGGTACACACTGACTTGCCTGCTCTTGGTCCTCTCATACCTACAGCAGAAACTGATTTTCCCAAATCTAGCCCTGGTAAGTGATTGGATCACATCTTGTGTTTCTGTCTCTTCCGTAGACCATAAACCTAAGACAGGTCATGGTGCGTGAGTGCACGTGTGTGGCTTTTCCCCATGGCCTCTAAGGTAGCCATGGCTGCTTTGCTATTTGATTTACTAGATACCCTGAAATCTGATATATTGAAAAGAGGAAAAGACTCATAATAATCTTTCCCTTTGGAAGTAATTTTTATGTATTACAACTCTAGATTCCAGAGTGGGCTAGAATTAGTAATGGAGAGATTTTCATGAAAAATGTCATTCTCTTAAACAGAGTTTTTATGGATAGATAGATGATAAGTGGCCATATAGATAGATGAATAGATAAATACAAGAAAAATGACAGATATGATAGAGAGATAGAATATAGATAGTATTATACATTAGATAGTAATATTTACCAAAGGTATGTTTTTTAGAGAAGTGGCCATATAGATAGATGAATAGATATATACGAGAAAAATGACAGATATGATTGAATATAGATAGTATTATACATTAGACAGTAATATTTACCAAAGGTATGTTTTTTAGAGAAGTGGCCATATAGATAGATGAATAGATACATACGAGAAAAATGACAGATATGATTGAATATAGATAGTATTATACATTAGACAGTAATATTTACCAAAGGTATGTTTTTTATATACATACATACATACACAACATGAACACAATCACAGGAAATAGAAAAGGTATTTAAAAAATATAATATCATCTAGAAGCTGTCCCTTTGGTAAGAGGGAAATGGAAAAGAACAGCTCTTTTTTTCTTCTCCTTGGTGTGCCCTTGAGGAAATGGCAATGAATTCCTACCCCCGCCGCCGCCCTGTGGTATAATGAACTGCCTTCAGTTTCTGTGATACAGATTTTTATCTTTGTGAAATCCTCCATTCCAATAATGTTATCTTTTCATTCACAGAGCTAATGGGAGTTATTACTGCAGCCCATGCAGTATTTATTACTGCAGCCCATGCAGAATCAATGCCCATGCAGAATTAAAGTTTTAGACCATTTAACAATGGTCCTATAATAAAATTCCCACTGGAATGACAGCTGCTAGCTTTTGAACTCCTTGAGCTCAGAGGGTATGCCTGCCCATGTTCATACTTCATTTCTCAGCCTGGTGCTTTGAATTTAAAGGGTGCTTGGTATATGTATTTTTAACTTATTTTAATACACATAAATATGATTCATGTTTTAGACAAGCGGGAAAGGTCTATCAGAGCAATGCACGTGGGTCTTTGAGAGTAGAAACATCTCTCATTCCACATCCTAAATTCAAACTTGGTGAGAAAGAGCTGGTACAAACCAAAGAGGAGAAGATTTTTACTTTTACTTGAAATAGTCTATATATTTGGAATTTGAATACCTTGTCTTGACTTCAAGTGAAGCTAGAAAGCCAAAAGGGAAGGGATACAGTACACAGAAGAGAATCAACCAAAAGGCAGCAAGAGAATTTCATGTAGCTGCTGGCATATGCTCAAAAAATATTTTTAAAAATCTGGAGAGCGGACATCTCATGGCTGTGTCGTGCGCGTGAGCTCCGTGGGGCCGGGGAGGCAGCAGCTGCCGCGCAGGGAGGAAGCCGAGGCCGCAGCTTGAGGGAGGCCCTGGCCCCTCTGCGCCTGTGTCTGGCAGAGCCCGTGGGAGACGAAGAGACAATCCTTCCCTGCCGCCCATCCGGATAATCAAGAGTTTTGGCCGGACCTTTGAGCACACACCGAGAGAGTGAGGAGCCAGACGAAAAGCACAGACTACGGCGCTGAAACGGATTAATAAGGAATTTAGTGATTTGGCCCGTGACCCTCCAGCACAATGTTCTGCAGATCCAGTTGGGGATGATATGTTTCATTGGCAAGCCACAATTATTGGACCTAATGACAGCCCATATCAAGGCGCTGTATTCTTTTTGACAATTCGTTTTCCTACAGACTACCCCTTCAAACCACCTAAGGTTGCATTTATGACAAGAATTCATCATCCAAATATTAACAGTAATGGCAGCATTTGTCTCGATATTCTAAGATCACAGTGGTCTCCTGCTTTGACTATTTCTAAAGTTCTTTTATCCATTTGTTCACTGCTATGTGGTCCAAACCCAGATGACCCTCTAGTGCCAGAGATTGCACGGATCTATAAAACAGAGGTAAGTACAACAGAATATCTCGGGAATGGACTCAGAAGTATGCCATGTGATGCTACCTTAAAGTCAGAATAACCTGCATTATAGCTGGAATAAACTTTAAATTACTGTTCCTTTTTTGATTTTCTTATCTGGCTGCTCCCCTATCAGACCTCATCTTTTTTTATTTTATTTTTTGTTTACCTCCCTCCATTCATTCACATGCTCATCTGAGAAGACTTAAATTCTTCCAGCTTTGGACAATAACTGCTTTTAGAAACTGTAAAGTAGTTACAAGAGAAAAGTTGCCCAAGATTCAGAATTTTTTAAAAAATGGAGCATGTGTATTATGTGGCCAATGTCTTCACTCTAACTTGGTTATGAGACTAAAACTATTCCTCACTGCTCTAACATGCTGAAGAAATCATCTGAGGGGGAGGGAGATGGATGCTCAGTTGTCACATCAAAGGAAGCAGCATTATTCTAGCATCCAGTCTTTTTTTAAGCCTTCCACTGTTAGAGATTTGAGGTTACATGATATGCTTTATGCTCATAACTGATGTGCCTGGAGAATTGGTATTGAATTTATAGCATCAGCAGAACAGAAAATGTGATGTATTTTATGCATGTCAATAAAGGAATGACATGTTCTTGTTCTACAGAGAATGGAAATTGGAACTCAAACACCCTTTGTATTCCAAAATAGGGTCTCAAACATTTTGTAATTCTCATTTAAATTGTTAGGAGGCTTGGAGCTATTAGTTAATCTATCTTCCAATACACTGTTCAATATAGCACTGAATAAATGATGCAAGTTGTCAATGGATGAGTGATCAACTAATAGCTCTGCTAGTAATTGATTTATTTTTCTTCAATAAAGTTGCATAAACCAAATAAAAAAAATAAAAATCTGAATTGGGCCCAAAGTGGTTTTTGTCATTCACACTAAAATTTAAACTTTTATGTGAAACTGAAGATGGAATCTTTCAGGGCAAATTCAATTTCTTAAACTGAACTCATTCTGCAAAATGGAGAAAAGTATGTTGCACATCAAAGGAGACAAACTTGGGAATAAGGCCGAGCTTACAGGCTCAGACGCCTAAGTCAGAGGCACACACTCTCCTTCTTTAATTGCTACTCTGCCTTGCGTCTCCTACATCCCATCCCTATACTGCCTCTCGACTTCGCACACAGCCAGTTCTTCTCAGTGGCCCATTCTGAGGATAATGAACTTTTGCCAAGATTTTGATCTTGTTAGGCCAGATGTGACCTTATCTGCATGGCATATTGTGAATGCACAATGAAAAAATTAGATATTAAACTATCTTAATCTATTCTCAACATGGCACTCTGTTAAACTTAGTGATTCTTTTGTTCAAACACCCTCAATGGCTCCCTACTGCAGAAAAGGAAATTGGAAAGCCTTTCTGGTGGCCTTCATGTGCCTCTGTCTCTGTATTCCCACCCCTTTCCTCCCTCTCCACACTGTTTGCTCTGCTCTAGTCCCGCGAGAATCCTTAGACAGTCTTCCACCGGCCAGCTGCTCTCTTGGAATCTTTGTTCAAATATCATCTTCTCAATGACCACCCCATTTGATTTATTTTAAAATTTTTTTAGACTTAACTACCAGTTTACATAAAATACAGAGCAGTAAGATAAAAGACAGAACAAAGTAATCAGCATAATGCAGAACATGGATTTTTTTTTAAGATTTTATTTATTTATTTGATAGAGACAGCGAGAGCACAAGCAGGGGGAGTGGCAGGCAAAGGGAGAGGGAGAAGCAGTCTCCCCTCTGAGCAGGGAGCCTGATGTGGGGCTCTCCCAGGACCCCGGATCATGACCCGAGCCAAAGGCAGCCTCCCAATGGACTGAGCCACCCAGGTGCCCTCAACATGGAATTTTTTTTTTTAATTTTATTTATTTATTTGACAGAGAGAGACACAGTGAGAGAGGGAACACAAGCAGGGGGAGTGGCAGAAGGAGAAGCAGGCTTCCCACTGAGCAGGGAGCCCAATGCGGGGCTCGATCCCAGGACCCCAGGTTCATGACCTGAGCCGAAGGCAGATGCATAACGACTGAGCCACCCAGGTGCCCCATGGAATTGTTTTAAAAGACAAAAGACCTATTTTTCTCTCCCAAATATTCATGGGCATGATAAAAAGGGGACTGTAGTAAGGGATTCTTAAGAATAAAATAATTTTAAGACAAAATACCAAATGCAATGTGTCATCCTTATTAGAATTCTAATGTAACCACCTGAACCACACCCTGTGCGGATCCCCCTTATCTTGCTCTATTTCTTTTCCCCAGTTTATTTACACTTTTGAATATACTTTACAATTTATTTATTTGTTATTATGTTTATTGCTTATTTTCTATTCTTTACCCATTAGAATGTGAGTGATACAAGAGCAGGGATTTTTGTCATTTTAAAAAATAATGTATCCCAAATGCTTAGGACAGCGTCTGACTTATAGTTAGAAGTTATTCAATAAATATTTATTGATAAACAAAGGGAGGAATATGTTTAGCATTCATTAACATTTATTAAGTAGTGTCATAATAATATGAAACTCAAATTTAATTATATATGATTCTCTAGCCTTTGGGTCATATGTCCATAAATAGATGTTCCACTAAGATGGAGAGGAAAGAGGCTTGGGAATCACCTAGAACTATGTTCAAATCACAGTTCTGCCCCTTTCTACTTTTTTCCATAAGGAAAAGTTTTTGTTTTTGTTTGTTTGTTTTGCTGGGCATGGACCCGAACATGGGGCTCAAACTCATGACCCTGAGATCAAGACCTGAGCTGAGATCAAGAAATGGACCTTTACCTGACTGAGCCACCCTGGTGCTCCTCCATAGGGAAAAGTTAACTAAATGCTTCAGTCATCCCTTTTGTGAAATGGCAGTGATGTAGATATTCAATGAGCAAGGAGCACAGTTCCTGGAGCAATCGGCACATGATAAATATGAGTCTCTTTATTTTCTCTTCCTCTAATCCCTCAGCAGTTCCTACATAGTCGGAGGCAAAAAGGAAAGTCAAAGGCACTTGCAGAGATCCATAGTGGGTCCCCAAACTTCTCTACACAGGAAGTTGTGCAGAAGATTGGGAATAAGGTGAAGAGGCAGGTATCAAACCTCTCCTAGCCCTTCTTCACTGGCCAGTGGGGATGGAGAATGAGGACAGAAAAGAGGAGCACACCTTACCCATGACTGTGGTGGAAGAAGTTCCAGACCAAGCATGAGCAAGATGGTGGTGGAAAATGCTGGTCACTCAGAGCCATAAAAACCTGACCAAACATCATCGAAGCAAAAACAGCCTGAACCCAGAGTCAGAGACCAAAGGCTAGGTCAAAGGATTAAAGAGGAAAAGAGGTCAAGAATAAGAAGGTTGAAAGTGGCTGGAAGGAAATAGACTCAGTGAAAGTCATTGAAAGTGGTCATATCCTGCAGCTGCATTGAGAGGGACAAATGGATAAGGTGCTTCTGGAAGGGGAGTGGCCCAAGTCTGTTAGGAAGTCCTGTACATAAAGCACAGCATCTCCCACGGCCATGCCAAGCCCTTCCCTGACAGTCTGGGGATTTTTTTCTTTACTGAGACTCTTCTGACATTTCTAAAGAAGGCTTTCAGCCTGGAGAAATTAGAAAAATGGCGGGATAGAGGAATAGTAATTTTCTTCCTCAAATCAGAGAGAACATTACTTAATACTCTGAAGTCAGAAAGAAAATTAAAGTGAAAATATGTTTTATTTTTTATTTTTTTTTAAAGATTTTACTTATTTGACAGAGAGAGAGACAGCAAGAGAGGGAACACAAGCAGGGGGAGTGGGAGAGGGAGAAGCAGGCTCCCGGACGAGCAGGGAGCCCGATGCGGGGCTCGATTCCAGGACCCTGGGATCAGGACCTGAGCTGAAGGCAGACGCTTAACGACTGAGCCCACCCAGGTGGCCCTGAAGATATGTTTTAAAAAATACAATAAATTATAATCATCCTCATGGACATAATGAACACTCAACGGCACATCAGTGAATGAGTATTTATTGAGTAAATGTCCCCAAGATGTACAGTCATGCTCCACACCTCTCATGCAAACACCACTTCCAGCTTTGACCTCTCATGTTAACTCTCACATTAGGAGTGATTTTGATTGAGAAATCCTCTCAATGGAATCAGTGCAACGTGTGGATTGTTACTGGGTTTGTAACCTTAGATATGAATATGATATCTTTTGTACTTAATAAGTAGCTAACCTGTTAAATTCTATAGACTTCATTAACAAAATAAGGAACTCACTACAACTAGTGGTAGTAAAACCAGGTGCCAGTCAGAGAGCTGAAGTGAGCTCACAAAGCACCAACATCCTCTCCTGAGGCTACTGGGTCTAGAGTCTGGCTATGACTCAGCAGGGTCAGAAACTTGACTTTACAGAGTCATCTGGTGATGATTGATTTCTACTAAAGAAATTCACCAAACAGGCAAATTAAGATTTTCAGATTTATGAAGAATCTTTTTTTTTACATTAACCATATAAATTTAATAGCAAACAATCTATAATACCTTTACATATTCCTTTTGGATTTAGGAAGAATCTTAATGGTTATTGTAGTAAACAATCCCCAAAGAATGTTCTGTGAAACTTTAGTTCCTCAGGGTGTTAATAATTTCCTTGGGGGAACAATTCAGGGTCAAATAAGTTTAGGAAATTCTAGGATAAATAATGTTAAACATGTTTCTTTATCATAGGACTTCCCAGTCTTTCATATCTAAAATTCTATATGAATCACAAAGAGAATCTCAAATAGTATGAAGTTCCCATATACCCTCTTAACCTTCCCCCTGCCTTGGTTTCTCCTATTATTAATACCATGCATTGGTGTTGTACATTTGTTAAAATTGATGAACCCATATTGACACATTATTTTTAGCTGAAGTCTATAGTTTGCCTTAGGTTTCAGTCTTTGAGTTTTACATACTGAGTTTTGACAAATGTACGATGACCTGTATCCACCATTGCAGTATCATATAGAAGAGTTTCATTGCCTTAGAAATCTCCTGTGCTCTACTGATTCATCCCTCCCTCCCTCTCCCCAAGCCCCTAACAACTACTGATCTTTTTACTGCATAGCTTTACCTCCATAGTTTTGTCTTTTCCAGAATATCACACAGTTGGAATCATGCAGGATGTTCTTTTCCAGATTGGCTTCTTTTACTTAGTAATATGTGTTTAAGGTTCATTTAGGTCTCTCATGGTTTCACAGCTCATTCCCTTTTATCACTGAATAATAGTCCATTGTGGGGATGCACTACGGTTTGTTTATCCATCCTCTACTGAAGGACATCTTGGTTGCTTCCAAGTTTTGGCGACTTTGAATAAGGCTGCTATAAACATTATATGCAGGTTTTTATGTGGACATAAGTTTTTAATCCATTTGCATAAATACCTAGGGGAGAAATTGTTGGATCATATTTTTGTAAGAAGCTGTCAGACTGTTTTCCGAAGTGGCTGTTCCATTTTGCATTCCCACCAGCAATGAATGGGCTATTGCTCAGCATCCTCATCAGCATCTGGTATTGACAGTGTTTTGGATTTTAGCCATTCTAATAGGCATGCAGTGGTATATTTTTGTTGTTTGAATTTGCAAATTCCTAATGACATATGATGTGGAATAAGCATAAAAATAAAATAAGCATCATTTCATATGCTCACTTGCCATCTCTATATCTTATTTGGTGAGATGTCCAGATAGTTTGCTTATTTTTTAATTGGTTTGCTTTTTTTCTTATGTTGAGTTTTAAGAGTTATTTGTATATTTTGGATACTCATCCTTTATCACATGTGTTCTGCAAATATTTTCTCCCAGTCTGTGACTTGTTTCATTCTCTGAACAGGGTAGTGTTTTGCAGGACAGAAGTTTTTAATTTCAATCAAATCCAACTTATAATGTTTTTTTTAGTGGACTGTGCTTTCAGTGTTTTATCTAAAAAGTCATTGCCAAACCCAAGTTCACTTTGTTTTTCTCCTATGTCATCTTTTGGAGTTTTTATCATTTTATGTTTTAAATTGCAGTCTATGATCCATTTTGAGTTAATTTTTGTGAAAAGTGTAAGGTCTCTGTCTAGATTCTTCTTCTTTTCCTTTTTTCTTTTTTTTTTTTGCATGCGGATGTCTAGCTGTTCTAACAGACTGAGCACTGTTCTGTTCTAGGACTTTCATTTTGAAGGAGACAATTGGGAAAATGCTGACCAAATCTCTGCTTCAATTGCACAAGTAAAGAAATTGAAACCCAGAGAAGTGAATTATTTTTTTCAAGGTCACACAACTCACACTAGCTAAATTAAGACCAAACACTGGGGCATCTGGGCTCAGTCGGTTGGGCGCCTGACTCTTGATTTCAGCTCAGGTCATGATCTCAGGGTCGTGAGATGGAGCTTTGCATTGGGCTCTGTGCTCAGTGGGGAGCCTGCTTGTCCCTCTCCCTCTGCTCCTCCCCCTGGTCATGCATGCTCTCTCTCTTTTACTCTCTTTCTCTCTCAAATAAATAAATCTTAAAGAAAAAGAAGATGAAAAGAAGACTTAGAGAATAGAATTTCAATTTTAATTTCCAATGGCATATATCTTTTCACTGACCAATGTACTTGTATCTCTTGCCTTATTCCTTTCAAGTTGAAAGGTCTTTCCATGGTTGTTTGGTGAAACAGATCAAACATTTCATCTAGGTGGTGGTGTAATCTGGATATTTTTTTCTTATTTTACTTTGCATATCTCTCAGAGATGGTATCCTCTTCCTTAGTCACTATATATATTAATCTATAATTAATTAATTTGTCACTATATTCACATAATTAATATAATATATAGAGAAAAATATATATAGAAAATTAAACATATAAGAATTGTATACATAGGGGCGCCTGGATGGCTCAGTTGGTTAAGCAACTGCCTTCGGCTCAGGTCATGATTCTGGAGTCCTGGGATCGAGTCCCACGTCGGGCTCCCTGGCTCAGCGGGGGGTCTTCTTCTCCCTCTGACCCTTCCCCTCTCATGCTCTCTGTCTCCCATTCTCTCTCTCAGATAAATAAATAAATAAAAAAATCTTTAAAAAAATTGTATACATATATAATATATATATTCTTTAATTTTCTTTTTTCTTGATTATACACCATAATACTTAGGTATTATTACTTGAGGTATAACATTAATAGGTATGCAATTTATCTTACATTAGTCACTGTTAATGCTGGTAAATTCAACATTCATTTCAATGCATTTTTACTGATCTCTTTGAGTCTTGGAGCTCTTTATGAGTCCTAAGAAGGGTGGAGATTTCAGAAACACCCAAGGGTTTTTTTATTTGTTTTGTTTTGTTGATAAAAGTTTCAGAGATTTTCCTATATCTCTGCTAAGCTTTTGAAAGGTTTTAAAATCTTATCTCTTATGTTTAGTTACTACTACAGAGATTTAATTTGTTTCATTTATGTTGACTTTTCTGACACTGTACCTAAATTCTAGAAGTTAAGACTACTGTGGCCTGGGGCACCTGGGTGGCTCAGTCATTACGCGTCTGCCTTTGGCTCAGGTCATGATCCCGGGATCCTGGGATCCAGCCCCACATTGGGCTCCTTGCTCAATCAAGAACTGGAGGAGTAAAAAAGAATGTTTTGAGCAAAACCCTGCATATAGTTGATGTTGAATCAAAATTTGTCAAATTGAATTGACTTAATTCGTGGTTGAATTATCTGATGAGACACTTGAGGACTATGCCCTATCTTTTTAAAGAGGTAGATGTACTTTAGACATCAGCCTGCTTCTCCCTCTCCTACTCCCCCTGCTTGTGTTCCCTCTCTAGCTGCCTCTCTCTGTCAAATAAATAAATAAAATCTTTATAAAAAAAAATTAAAAAAAATACTACTCTGGCCTGATGATACCTAGGGACAGTCAAGAGAAAGAAATCAGCCTTCATTTGGCTCTAACCATTGCCCCCGAATATATGTTTTAATAAGGTCTGTGAATGCAGTATTTCCAATATCCAGTTAAGGGTGAGTCTATTTTTATGGGCAGCAGGTAATGCAAAACATTCTGAAACTATTCTTCCTTTTCTCTATTCCTTTTTAGATGTTCAAATAGGTCACTCGAGAATTATGACTGGCTACTTCACTTGAGTACATTATCCTTGGATGGAAGGAATTCACCCATGTCATCTCTAGATAAAGTAAATCAGTTTTAGAGAGTAAGACCTTGTTGCCACTCAGAGCATAGCATTGAATTACTGTCTCTGCTGGCCATCACCTGAGGGGGCTAATTACTTTTTCCAAAACCCAATTCTCTTACCAGATTGCAAAGTATTTTACTTTCGCAATTGGATATTTTGAATTGTGGGTGTAAAAATTCCCATTATCTATAAGAAACCTCTACTATATAGAGATAAAACATGGGAAAGGAAGATGATCTAGAGAGAGATATAGAATAGAATGTGACTTTTATATGATTGACAATAATAGAAGTTCAGTGAAAAATAATAAACACCCAATTTTAAGACAAAGACATGACTATCTGCTTAAACCAATCAAGAACTGGAGGAGTAAAAAAAGAATGTTTTAAGCATCAAGACAAAACCCTGCATATAGTTGATGTTGATTCAAAATTTGTTAAGTTGAATTGACTTAATTCGTGGTTGAATTTTCTGATGAGACACTTGAGGACTATGCCCTGTCTTTTTAAAGAGGTAGATGTACTTTAGATATCAGAAGTGTAGAAAACCAAGCTTATATTTTATTAATTTTGTTTTAACATTGACTTTTAAAATATTTTTATTATAAAAATATTAAAACATACATAAAAGCAGAAGAGTTTGTATAATAAATTCTCATGTGAATCAACCAGCTTCAACAATTGTAAATACATTGTTCGTCTAACTCCCTACCCACTACCCCTTGCTGCTTATTATTTTTTACAGCCTTATTGGGGTATAATTTATAAAACATAAAATGTAGCCATCTATTGCACAATATAATTATTTTTACTAAATTTATAAGGTTGCACACCATTACACAAATCTAGCTTTAGAATATTTCTATCACCTCCCAAAAGTTCCTATGTGTTCATTTGGAGTCAATCCCACTTCCATCCTCATACCTAGGTAACCACTGATCGGCTTTCTGTCTGTATAGATTTACCTTTTCTGGACATTTTATATAAATGGAATCATATAATATGTAGAATAATGTTTTAGAGGTTCATCTATTTTATAACATGTATCACAGGTTTATTCTTTTCGTTATCACATGGTCTTCCATTGAAGGGATGTATTACATTTTGTTCATCCATTCACACTATAACGTACATTTGATTTTTTTTTCCTGGTTTGGGGGCTATAATGAGTAGTGGCTGCTATAAAAATTCATATGCAAGCCTTTTTGTGGGCATATGTCATTATTTCTCTTCTAGATTACTGGGTCAGATGGTGAGATTACATTTACCTTTTTAAGAAATGGCCGTTTTCCAAAGTAGCTGTACCATTTTAAAGCCACTCATAAAATTTCATATACAGTGTTTTTGTTTACATTCAGTTTAAGTATTTTCTAATTTGTCTTCTGAATTTTCCTTTGAGCAATGGATTATTTAAAAGTGTGTTTTTTAAATAACCAAATATTTGAGGATTTCCCAAATTTCATTCTATTGTTAATTTCTAATTTACTCATACTTTATATCATTCCAATCCTTTTAAGTCTATGGAAACTTGTTTTAAGATCTGGCATATTATCTATTCTGAAAAATGTTCCATGTGCTCCTGAAAAGATTGTGTTTTCTGCTATTGTTGGGTGGAACATTCTATAAATATTGACTAGTACAAGTTGGCCGAAAGTTTTGTTGAACTCTTGTAAATCTTTGCTATTTTTCTGTATTATTCTATCAATTACCAAGAGTGGATTATTGAAGTCTCCAATTATTATAACTGAATGGTATACTTCCCTTTTTAATCCTGTAAATTTTTGCTTCATGGATTTTGGAACTCCATTGTTAGTTGCATATATATTTTTAGTTATTATGTATTCTTGATGAATTGGCCCTTTTTATCATTATCATTTATCATTATGAAATGTCCTTCTTTGTCTCTAGAAATATATATATATATGTATATATATACACATATATATATATATTTTTTTTTTTTGGTAAGAGAGGGAGAATGAGGGTGGGAGTGGCAGAGGAGAAGGAGAGAGTCTTAAGCGGGCTCCACACCTAGTGTGGAACCCAACATGAGGCTCAATCTCACAACTCTGAGGTCATGACCTGAGCTGAAATCATGAGTTGGATGCTTAATCCAAATGAGCTTCCCAGGAGCCCGTCTCTAGTAATATTTCTTCTCTTGAAGTCAGTGATGTGTCTGTTATTCTAGAGTATATTAATATAGACACTTCACCTTTGCTATGATTACTATTTCCATATTATATTTTTTCCTTTCAACTTGTTTATGTCTTTGAATTTATGTAGACAACATACAGTTGGATCTTGTTTTTATTTTTTATATGCAGTCTCTTAGTGATGTGTTTAGTTCATTCACATTTAGTGCATTTTAATGTAAGGCATTTAATACCTTTTATCTGGAGTGTTTAGTCAATTCACATTTCATGTGATCATACATTGAATATAATAACATTTAATGTAATATAGTAAAGCAGGATTTGTATCTGCCATTTTACTACTTGCTTTCTGTATGGCTCATGTTTTTGCTGTTGTTCCTCTGTTCCTTTTTTGCTGCCTTCTTTTCTGGATAAACAAATATTTTTATTTTTATTTATTTATTTATTTATTTATTTTTAAGATTTTATTTATTTATTTGACAGAGGGACACAGCGAGAGAGGGAACACAAGCAGGGGGAGTGGGAGAGGGAGAAGCAGGCCTCCCGCGGAGCAGGGAGCCCGATGCGGGGCTCGATCCCAGGACCCTGAGATCATGACCTGAGCCGAAGGCAGACGCTTAACGACTGAGCCACCCAGGCGCCCCTAAACAAATATTTTTATTATATCATTTAAATCCTCTTTTAGTTATTTCACTATTACAATATGCATCTTAAATTAGTAGGCTATTTCAGATTAATACTAACAATTCTGATAAAATATAAGAAATTTTCTCCAATATAGCTCTATTCCTTCTCTCCTTTGTACTATTTTTGTCATACATATTATATCTATGTATATTACAAGTTCAACAATACAATTATAATTAGTGCTTTATGCAATCCTGTGTCTTTTAAAGAAATGAAGAGAAAAAAAGAAAACATATATTCACACAGTGTTTTATATTTACCCACATTTTTACTTTTTCCAAGATGATTTCCTTTAGTATTGTTTGTAAGTATTGTCTACAAGCAACAAATTTTCTCAGTCTTTACCTTCAGATCTCTCTCCTTTTTTTAAGATTTTATTTATTTATTTGACAGAGAGAGAGACAGCAAGAGAGGAAACACAAGCAGGGGGAGTGGGAGAGGGAGTAGCAGGCTTCCCGCTAAACAGGGAGCCCAATGCGGTGCTCCATCCCAGGACCCTGGGATCATGACCTGAGCCGGAGGCAGACGCTTAACCTACTGAGCCACCCAAGTGCCCCTACCTTCAGATCTCTTTATTCCACCTTTCTTTCTGAAGGATAGTTTTGTTGGTTAGAGAATTCTTGACTGACATTTTTTTTCTCTTTCAGCACATTGAATATTTTATTTTATTGCCTTCAGGCCTTCTCTTTTTAAATGACAAGGCAAGTAGCTGCTAGTCACATTGTTACTCCCCTGTGTATGATGAATCAATTTTGTCTTGCTGTATTCAAGATTTTCTCCTTGTCTTTGGTTTTCAACAGTTTGATTATGATTTTCTAGATGTGGCTCTCTTTGTGTTTATTTTACTTGGAGTCTGTCAAACTTCTTGTATCTGTACATTTTTTTTTTTCATCAAATTCAGGAATTTTTTTAGCTGTTATTCCTTCAAATGTTTTTTTATCTGCCCCTTAGTCTCTCTCACTGTTTCCTGAAACTCCCATAAGCCTCTGAAGATCTATTCAGGTATTTCATTATTTTTTTCCTGTGATTTTTCAGATTGGCAATTTCTATTCACTCATTTCAATTTCATTGATTCTTTCTTCTAATACCTCAAATTGACTGTTAAGCCCAAGTTGGAGAGAGGCATGTCTCAGATTATTCTTACCTAAAGTTTGCTCATTTTTCATGAGTAACTGCTTCTCAAAGTTTATGACTCTATCAATTTTTAGAGCTATAAAATGAGTTTTTTTTCTGTTATTGCTTTTTGGAAAAAGATTTGCCTAATTCCTCATTCTACTATACTATAAGTCCCACCTTTATGTTCCTGGATTAGTCTCCTAGGTATGCCATAACAAATTAACATAAACTTTGTGGCTTAAAATCACAGAAATTTATTCTTGCATACTTGTGGAGGCTAGAAATTTTAAATCAAGGTGGCAGCAGGGTTTACTCTCTCTAAAAGCTTGAGAAAAATTGTTACTGGCCTCCTCCAGCTTCTGGTGGCTGCAAGTGCTCCTTAGCTTATGGCATCATGACTCTAATCTCTGCCTCTGTCTTCACATGGACTTCTTATCTATATGTCTCACTCTGTGCCTTTTCCTCTCCTTTTAAGGACAGCAGTCATTAGATTAGGGAACAACCTAAATCCAGGATGATTTCATCTCAAGCTCCTTAACTAATTATATCTCAAAGACTTTATTTCCATGTAAGGTCATATTTTGAGGCTCTGGGTAGTCATAAACTTTGAAGATACATCATTCAACCCACTACAGTTCCCAAGCTGACTTTTGAAGTCAGCATCCAGACAGGGCTAGCTCACTGCATGTATTTGGGTATCTGTGTTAACTTCCTGTCACAAACATACAATAAATGCTTTGACTGTTCTCTTGTAATTTCTGTGCCTCGATTTTCTCATATTTTAATGAATTGAGAGCTAATAAAAGTACCAATCTGATAGAATTTTTGCAAGGATTAAATGAAATATTTCAATGTTCTAATAGAAGTTTTTGTTACTTAAAAAAAAAAAAAGCTGTCATGTAAATGTCTGTTCCATGGCATTACACTATTGCTTATTGATGATTTCACATAGGTTAAAACCAAATACAGTGCATCAACTAGTTCCCAAAATGTTTAGAGAATATTTTCTTCCAGTATCAATCAAGATCTTTCTACTATATAGAAAATGAATCGTCAACTGTCATGTATACATTAATGGTTACTGATGAGATGCTTGGCTCCAGAATGAGAAAAGCCACTGGAGATGCTCACTTCCTCCCCAAAGTGTCAAAATATAACTCAATACTAACCCAAATTTAAAATATACCAAAGATTCTTCCCATTTTAGCATTTGTTTCTATAGTTTCTCACCTCTTACTTTCAGAGCAGAGGAAATGTGCAATTGTAGAATTGCATTGGGATCAAACATTTTCTTTTAAAGGACTTCTATCTTTTCTCCTATTTTATCAAGAGCTTGATCTTTGATGGACAAAATTCATATCCTGATTGAAGCCAGATATCTGATACCCCAAAACCACTCACCTCAGTGACTAAAAGTTAGTGAAATCCATCATTTAGAATACAGTACACCAAAGTCTACTCTCCTCGCTTTTTAAAAAGTCAGTTGTGTTGGTCTCATGTAGGGAATCTAGAAATTAAGATACTCTCTTAATTTACTGAGGACACTAAGGACCTTTTTTAGTGAAAGACACTCATTTGCTCTCCTTTACCTTGAGAGATATGTAGAGCCAATGATCTGTATTCCCTGACCCTATAAGTCTATGAAAATTTTGTCAAGTTCTTAATGAAGAGGCAGGACATGTTCTCTAAATCTCTAATCTCTGAGGATTTCCACTCCATGTGTCTAGTAGCATTTTAAATAGTTTTATTGAGGAATAATTGACAAATATAATTGTATATATTTAAAGTGTACAATGTGATGATTTGATATACACACACATTGTAGAATGTTTAGCAAGGTCGAGATAATTAGCACATCCACTACCTCACATAGTTAACTCTTTTTTCTTGCGGTAAGAATGCTTAAGATCTACTCTCAACACCCTTAAGTATGCAATACCACATTATTAACTATAGTCACCATGCTGTACATTAGATCCTCAGCACTTATCCTTCTTATAACTGAGAATTTGAAATAATTCAAATTCATAATTTGTACCATTATGAAAAACAGTATAGAGATTCCTCAAAAAATTAAAAATTGAACTACCATGTAACCTGGCAATCCCACTTCTGGGTATATATCCAAAGGAACTGAAATCAATATCTCAAAGAGGTATCTGCACATCCATGTTCATTGGAGCATCATTCATAATAGCCAAGATACGGAAAGAACCTAAATGTCCTTCCATGGATGAGTGGGTAAAGATGATGGGATATATATAATGGAATATTATTCAGCCACAAAAAAGAAGATCTTGCCATTTGCATCAACATGTATGAATCTGGAAATCATTATGCCAAGTAAAATAAACCAGACAAAGAAACACAAATACTTGTGTGTGGAATCTAAAAAAAAATCCAGTGTCTAGTAGTATCATTAATTCAAGTTTTATCCCAAGCCTGTTTAACACAGCAAGCGTTGAAACCTAATTAGCTTTCAGGTGGCTTTCTTCCATCCTGACCCACCTCTGGAGCTAAAAATAATAGGAACAAGAGGATATTTTGGTTCATTTTATCTGATCATAAGTATTTTTTTTTAATTTGGAGCACATAGGACTTATCACCACACAGATACACACGTAAACAATAATACACAAGGCCTGTTTGTTGGATTATACTTTTTATAGCTTAAGTGGCGTTCTTACATTCTTATTTCCTGTTAAGAAAATCTTTGGGGGTGCCTGGGTGGCTCAGTTGGTTTAACATTTGACTCTTGATCTCAGCTCAGGTCTTGATCTCAGGGTAGTGAGATCAAGCCCTGTCTGTGTTGGGCTCCACACTGGGCATGGAGCCTACTTTAAAAAAAAGAAAAGAAAATCTTTTAAGTCAGAAGAGAAAGCATTAATTTCTTCATTTTAAAGAACGACAACTGAATGAAACGCAGTACAGCTAAGCAAAATACTCAAGGTCAAACAGCTAGAAAGTGACAGGATGGAAGTCCAGATTCAGATCTCTGAATCATCACATAACTTTGAAGTTGTTATTCTAATAAATGCACAGTATGATTCAAATGTTTGTCCTTATTCACACTGGTTCCTAAAACATAGTTTTACTTTCTAATCCTAAAGAAATATATACATTTTTTAAAAGATTTTATTTACTTATTTGAGAGAAAGAGAGAATGTGCATGCGTGTGCAAGCAAGAGGAAGGGGCAGAGGGAGAAGCAGACTCCCCAGTGAGTGGGGACCCTGGGATTACAACCTGAGCTTAAGGCAAATGCTTAACTGATTGAGTCACGCAGGCACCCCTGAAATATATACTTTTTACACTGTTCATGAAGGACCTTTCAGTACCCCTCAACTGAATTTTGGATTTGATTAGGACTGAAAAACAAGTTCAAAGAAGAATAATCTAAGAGTAACTGGCAGTCAGATTCAAGGAATGAATAGATCTTACTGCTTTTGCCCTAATGGTCTATAGAAGGCAGGTTGGCTTTCTCGACAGAATGATTGCAGTTTACCCATTATCTCCAAACCGACCATTTTTGGCTATTAGGCATCAGTTTTCAGGGAACTAGATACATTTCTTTCCATCTAGAGTACTATTTTGTTTCCTTCTAAACATCAAAGAAAATAAATTCCATTTAGATGATTTCTCATGATTGACACCAATAATTGGGCTCACATGGTTAATAAGACAAAATCATAAAAAGTAGAACTCATTTGGAAAAATAGAGTGTAGAGATGGTGGGGTCATTAGTTGGAAAATAGAAAATCTCTGTTGAAGTGCTCACGGTGTAGGAGGGGAAACTACATTTTATTTCTACAAACACTTATCGAACGGTGCTGTGTGCTGGATCCTGTGCTAACAGTACAAAGATTCATTCCATCACAAATAAGTCCAAGTATTTCTTGTGCACTTAGTGTGTGTTAGAGACCGCTACTGGTGTGGGGAACACAGCAGTTAACAAAACAAAATCCTTGTCCCCATGGTCAGGCCATGGTATGACTAGTCTCACCATGGCAGCAACTGATAGAAGAGATGTATGTTGTCTTTAGCACAGGCCTAATTGGAAGCTAATGAGTATTAATCAGCTGTCATGCAAACTGCAAACACTGGTAGTCAGAGCTGGATTCAAATCCAAGTCCCAGCACTTCACACAGTGTAGCCCTTGGGCAAATTACTCAGTCTTTTTTTTTTTTTCCCAGAAGATTCTTTTATTAAAACTGGGTGACATCAGTAAAGGGACAGTACAAAAAAAATTTTGGTCCATGAAAAAAACATAATAATTCAGTTAATAAAAAGTTATCTTCAACAGGGACACTGTGTAGGAATGCTGAACTTCCTTCTCATGGTTCCAGCCCCAAGGAGAGAGGCTGTCCAGTGTCTGTGCGGAGAACCTTTTAAGGGAGGGATGGGATAATGGGAAGAAGGGGAAGACAGGGAGAAAATTCTGTCCCCGGTGTGGAAGAAGCAGGGATATGGGGCTGGAGGATGTGCTCACAGGAGCCTGAGGAGGGGGTGGGGAAGCAGGGGCTTTGTCAGTTCTGTGGGTTTAGAGTCCAGGCTGAAAGGAATTCCCCCTCTGTGCCCAGCTGTCTCCCACCCTGCTATGTTGAATCTGCGAGCCTGGGATATGCTAACTTGGGGTGATACAACTTGGAAGAAGAATCTGAGGCTCTCCTGGAAAGATGCAAAACCATCTCAGTTCCAAGGGGCCAAGATCACAAGGTCTTGCTGCTACCTGAGGGGTCTGAAGCTTTGAGGGCAGGGGCTGGGGAGTCACAATCCTGTGAGGCAGGGAGAGGGAAGAGTCACAGACCCAACTCAGAGCTATTCGCCAGCCCTAGGCGCTTTCACTCCTCAGTGCCCTAGAAGTCACCAGTGGGTGTCAACTGGGCAGACAAGGGACAGGAAGACAGGGATGGCCCAGGGCTTTTACCCATTTGATTTTAGGCCTGTTTCTCCACGAAGGGATAGGGGAGGCAGGGTGGAGTGAATAAATGAGTCACACCTCCAAGCAACCGCAGGAAGGAACCGCCTCTGCTGGCAATGACAATACCCCAGGTTAGATCCCTGGGGCTCTGACAGAGAAAGGCAAGATTCCCCCACCCAAATGCCCTGTGTTAGGACAGCTCGAGAGCAGGGGATCCTAAAGAGAGCAGCTACAGGGAGTGTGCTGGGAGGGAGCACTAGCTGACAAACTCCAATACTGATGTGGACCCCCTACGAGGGAGTAAGAGAAGCCCTGAGACAGCAGGCCAATCTAGAGGGCTGCGGACTCTCCTGGGGCTCAGTGGGGCCCAATAACCAGGGTTCCTTTAGTGCTAGAGGGCAACAAGTAAAGGGAGAGTGTGCTCCAAACCTGTGGAGGGAAGGAAGGAAATTGGATTCTGTTATCTGGAGAGCCAAGATCAACTAGCTTATGGAGTGCCCCCAGGCCTGAGTCTCAGAGAAGGGGCTAAAGCTCCAACTCCTGGGTCTCTGAAGGGCAGGACTGTTGTAGCCAGTCCCCTTGAAGACCACCTGGCCTTAGGCCCAATCCATTCAATGCACTGATTACCACTACAGGTTCTCTCTCTAATACTATCTAGAGGTCCTATGTAGACCAGGGGAGGGTAGAGGCACATGGGAACTTTGTGGGGCAAAGCTGGGGGACAGGAAGGGATGGGGTGGGAGAAGAGGGTGACAGGTGTCTTGTGAGACAGAAATGTGAGACCCTCTTCAATCTGGTGTTGTCCTTGAACCAACAGCATCCCCTGAAGGCCCCAGGCAAGACCAAGGCAGGTGCTATGAGGCAGGCAGCACAGGGCTCAAATATGAATTGGTGCAGCCAGATCAGGGCTGTGGGAGAGGCCCTATGTATTTCGGATTCCCAAGGCTTGCCCTAATTCTTGTCATCTCTGCTACACCTTGGAGTAGAAGTACTGGCACTCAGCCTCCTGAGCCCAAGGCTGGAAGTAAAACTCGGCTCGGCGTGCTTCCTCTGGGTTACCCACCACATTGGTCATGGTCTTGAGGTCCCGGCACTGGGACTGTAGCCAATCATTGATGAAACCCTGAGGGTCTCTGGCGAAGCTCAGCATGAACTCCTGCTGGGTCTTCAGCTAACTGATAGTTTCTATTGTCTCATGGATCTTGTTGTCTAGAGTAGCATCTCCTGCTGGCTGGTAGTAGACAGCAGGAAAGAATTCATCTGGGTCTTCAAAGTATCATCCACTTCCACATCGATGTCATAACCAGCGGACTTTTTCTGATCATTTGGGTCAACACTGATGACAGGATTAATGATGATGGGCTCTGGTAGCATAAGCAAGGCATGGAGCCGTTGAGGGATCTCTGTAAACTTCGTATGTTGAGAGTCAAAAATCTGCTGGAGATACTTGTCACAGATGACAAACTCCCGCTCGTGAGGGTCCTGGAGCTTATGTGTCTTAATATATTGCTGCAGTGCTTGGATGATCACTGGACAGGTCCGGGTGTGGATGCCCAGGAGCCGAGCCAGGCGAAGGTCTAGTTTAAACTGGGGAGGCTGGAGGTCCAGCAGCAGGAGGACAGTACACCGTACATGCCCGTCTCCTGGCCGCTTCACCTGGAAGCCCTCCATTTCCTGGGCAGGGGCGGGCCTGTGCCAATCCTCCAGGCTCCGTCCTTCTACCCGAACCTCCTGGAAGCCACCGTCCCCTCCCCATCCTCGGCATCTGATTTAGCCTAATTGAAAGTGTTAGAAATGAAAATTCGCAGCTTCCGTTTTTGCTTGATGGGACGTTTCAAGGCCTCCTGGGTATCTAGCCGTTTCCTCACGAGAGTCTGGTACAGCTTCCTTTCAAAAGCCAAGAGATCCGTATAGGCCTGGGCTTCTGGTACCAGGTCACGAATCCTTTGAGGGAAGAATTTGGTCAGCCATCTTCTTTTTCTTTGCATTGTGGTTTCGATTTTGGACCGCCTGCTGCTGGACCTGCTGGACCTGCTGAGGTGCAGGTCTCTTGCGGGACTGGTCCCTCCCTGACTGGGCCATCCCTGACTGGGCCAGGCCAGGTCAGACTGAAGGGCTCCCCCCATAGCCGGGGGTCCCATGGAGGGTCCCGGAGGTGTCATTCGGCTGCCTGGCAGCATACCTGGTCTCGGACGGGCCGCTCCAGGCATCGGGAGTGGTACAGCCCTTGAACCGGTGCCGGCCCGTTCGCATGGGAGGCCCCGGAGTCCCGCCCGGACCCAGGGCAGCCCCTCCTGAGGCTCCGGCGCCGCCGCTCAGAGCCGCAGACTGGAAGCCCACCCGGGCCTCCATCTCGCATCGAGCCGCTGCCGTAGCTGCACAAAGAACCGGAACCGGAAATTACTGTCTTTTTGGGTGTCAGGTACCCTTTTAAAAATGGCACCTACAAATATTGTAACAAAGTTGTACAGGGGTAGATTGTGACTACACTTACAGTGGTGAGCACTGAGTAATACACAGAATTGGCAAATCACTATGGGGCGTCTGGGTGGCTCATTCGGTTAAGCGTCCTGCCTTCAGCTCAGGTCCTGGGATCCAGCCCTATGTCATCTAGCTCCCTGCACATTGGGGAGCCTGCTTCTCCCTCCGCCCTACCCATCCCCCCTCCCCCGCTCATGCTCTCTCTCTCTCACTCTCTCAAATAAACAGAAAAGAAAGAAAGAAAGGAAAGAAGAAAGAAAGAGAGAAAGAAAGAAAGAAAGAAGAAAGAAAGGAGAAAGAAAGAGAAAGAAAGAGAGAAAGAAAGAAAGAAAGAAAGAAAGAAAGAAAGAAAGAAAGAATTGGCAAATCACTATGTTGTAGACCAGAAACTAATATAACATTGCATGGCAACTATACTTCAATAAAAAAATAAACAGACAATAAATAAATAAAATGGTATCTACATCATATACAATGAAACATTTCACACAAAGCACATCACATAAGGGCCTGAACATAATAAGTCTCAATGTGTTTGTTTCCTTTCTCCACCATTTCCTTTGTGAGGACTAAGTAAGGATGATATGCCCTTTGGGAGATGGCTGTCTGCAGAGCCTGGAGGCGTTCCACTTTCTGGATAAACAGACTTACGCCTGGCGAACTGTACTGATTAAAAGTTCCAATAGAGGAAGAACAAACTAATTTGGAAGGGGTAATCAAGACTCTTCATAGTCCAAACAGGATGATTTCCCGGCCGTGCACAGAACCAATAAACCTCCACCCCAAAGACAAAAGTAATTTTCTGAACCTGCACGAGGTTCCTCCAGAGAGGGAGGTTTTGCAGAGCACAGTGGTCATAGCTGGGCAGTGCAGCTGGAACCCCAAACCTGCGCCATCAAAGGGGGGAATCACAGAATTCTTTGCAAAAGACACATGATTTTACTTAAACTCTTATCCATGGTACTTAAAATCACTGCAGGTGATTTGACCCAGGCAATGGCTCCCTCCTGCCATCCCATCATCTGAACTTTAGGACCTCATTTTCTGCTGCTTTTGCTCATTCCTCTTCTGGGTCTCATGTTCTCCTCTTTTGTCTCCATATTGCACTTGGTGTTTTCTCCCACTTTCCATTCTTTTGTCTGCTGTAATCTATACCTTTTCTTTCCTTGTGAATATCATACTCAGTGTCCCCTTTCCTGTGAAAATGGTGCTGTTGTCACCAACCAGAACAATGGGCTCCCTGAATGATTTTCCTAAATGGGGTCATATTCACCTCCCCATTCCTCCTGGTCTTCTTTGTCGCTAGTGTCTTAGGTTACAAGATGGCTCCCCAAGGCTGTGAGTAGAGCCTGGGTTCCAGAGCTGAGTTAGATTTCTTTCTCTGTGAGAAACTAGGTAAGCTTGTCTGAGGTTTAAATTCTAATTGCCAACTTGAGTCTCAGGTGATAGGCCAGTCGGCATGTGTTCATGTTAGAAATACTGGCTGGCACACAACCACTAACAGAATCTGTCCAGAACACAATCCCCACTAGGGCGTAGATCTCGTACAACGAGTAGGACAGAACACCCAGCTTCACCCCGGCCCCCCAGTTGGAGTAAGGGAGGGCACTTTACTCTTTGGCAGCCAGTTGGTACATCGGCCACCTTGCTCCAAAAGGAGAGCTGACCAATAATAGTCTTTCTCAAAGGAATTTGAATGAGGAAAAGGAAAATCAGGCACAAGAGAGATAAAAGTGAAAGGTGCTGGGAAAATATAAATAAAACAAAAGCTTTGCCCAATGCAGAAGACCTCTTTACAAAGACAGTAGAGAAAGAAAGCACCTTTGTTATTGAATAAGCCTTAAGCCAGAATGTGAGAAGCACCACAGGCAACCCGCTCAGAGATTACAGAGACAGAAAGAAATTGTACCCGTGTCTGCAGCTAAGCAGATACAACCTGTTACATACATGTTCTCAAGATAAACAATAACTAGTCCTCAAGTATGACAACTTGCCAGCACCATTTGTCATCCAGAGTTTATCCGAACCGTACTTGGTATTGGGGTAATTGGCTTTCTCCAAAGGAAAAACAAGCTTCTCACATTGTCATGGCGGGAGGGAGATTGGAAACCTGGAGCAAGGAACCCACGGAAGTTAGGCTTCTAACCTGCCATAGAAACTAGGAGATGGAGGCCCTCGCTCCTCCAATGTTCACATTCCAAAGAGATGGCTCCCTGGTCCTTGAGAAAGACATTCCTAGTCCTGAAACTGACACAAGCCCTATCTCATCTTCAAAAGGATTTACATACATTTCAGAGAAGATCAAGTACTTATAATTAGAAGTTTTCTGAAGTAAGTGCCCAAAGAAAAGTAAGGGAGGGAAATCTCTCTCCTAATTTCAATGGGACAATGAAGACTTCTAATTTGTGTGTCTTTACAACGATCCTGAGGTAGAGAGAGGCTGAGAGGGTGTGGCACTCATGATGGAACTGTGTGAGCTGAAGTGACATGGTGATGGGACAAAAGAGTCAGCACAGGCTATAAGGTAGAGACATCCATCCCAATATTCATATTTAGACCGAAATCTAGAATTGAGAGTTAGGAGAAATGATAGAGAAACAGGCATGTCCATGTAGCAACTAGCCGAGCAGATCCACTATTTTCCCCTGTTCCAACTGCCTTTCATCCGGACGCATTCATTTAAGCCCTGGCTGTCCAGATTTCACCACATTCCTCTGTATGTACGTGTGATTACAACCACACGCCCTCCTCCACACACACACCTCTGAAGCGGCACGAGGAGTCTTTGTTTCTTGTTTTAAAAAAACGATTGCTTAAAACATGATGGAAAGACCTCTCCCTGAGAGGTTGTTAGGAACCCTTGTATTGTGAACACCCTGTCACCCAGATAAAATTGCCTCCTCTGGGGGAGCTTTGACATCTGGAACATGGGTAGGTCATCCTATGAAGTCAGAGTCCCTCAGACGACTCGAACAAGTTGTGGACATGCAACTTAATGAAGCGGATGAAGGATTGTGACGACAGGAGGAGATCTTTGGTTTCCTTAAATATCACAGCTCCTCTATGGTAAGAATTGGCCTCTGTGCAAGATAATCACAGAGCAAGATAGTCATCTGTTTGTTTCTTTGCTCATTCATTCAACCAACCAACAGTTATGGGGCCAGGTGAGGTTCTGTGAACTGGGGGCCCAACCGTGGACCCGCCAGACCCAGTCCCCTGCTGTCGGGCGGGTACGCCTTGGCAGGGGAGGCAGACCAGAAGCCCAGAAACATATAAAGATATCATACATCAGGGCACAGTGGGGGGGGGGGGGATAAAGCACAGAATGGTGGGTGCTGGTGTAGATAGGTGGTCAGAGGGACCACATATATTTTGTGTTTATTATCAATCTGCTGTGGGTTAGGCCCACAGGATGAACTAAAGCATGACAAATCACATTTCCCAAGGGTCAGTGAAAAAGAAAGCAGATGGCTGGAGCTGGATGCTCAAAAGGAATAAATACGAAAACTCCCTCTCTGCGCCATGGAGGTGGGCCAGCTCCTGGGCCTCCACTCAGCTTCCCTCAGAGAGCGCTTGAAGAAGCCAAGTGAGGGATTAATCATTGTCACTGCTATTCAGTTAAGGAGCCCATTGCCAAAGGAGCCCTGACACATCTTCCAACAGCGATGCAGGCATAAAGCCCCAGGGAGGGCAGGGGGAGGACACGGGCCTAGTTACCTGGAGACCCCGTGTTATCCCAGAGCACCCCAGGAATTTACTTTTACCGCAGCGGGAAGCGTCTGGCCCACCTGACATCTCAGGGTCTTAGCAGTGGCCGACATAAAGGGAGTTAACAAACGCCCTGCTTGGTATGAACTTGCACAGGGTTATGACCCGACCCTCTGCCTGCGCACGTCCCACACTACGTCCCAGACTGCCTTGCAGTGCAGCTGAGTGTGCGTGCCTTCTCTCCCAGACCGTCCGCAGCTCCCGGGGACAGGGACCTGGTCTGTTCCTCAGCCAACTGTCCAGCGTGCCGTTGCGCTTGGCCTGTGGAGGGAACTTCATGCAGCTGTTGAACAAGTGAGACCAGATCGAGTCAAGGGCTTTGCGGCCGTACCCACTCCTCTTCTCAGTAAGCTACTCTTTGAAGCAAATGAAATGTAAGGACTGAGGATACTATTTCCGTTATCAACTGCTTTGTATTCTGTGTGGGGAGAGTGAACTGCTTGGAGAAAATAAATGGGCTAGAGCTGGGAGGTTTTTAAATGACCCTTGAAGGGGAAGGTTTGGAGTCCGCGGAATGAGAAGCTGGATAAAGCAATAGCTCCCCTCGGTGGCCTTCCAGGGTCCTAACCTTGAGGACCGCCGTCTCCGGCTGCGTTGTCTCTGGTGGGCTCCTGGCCGAGGACACTTGGCGACGCGACACGGCATGTTCATGCTCAGACGTGCTTCTGGGAAAGACACGATGCCAGGCGCCTTGTCCCCAGCCCAGGGGCTTCTCCACTCCGCCGCCTTGCCCCGACGACTCCAAAAAAAGACCCTAGTGCTGAGGACACCTGCTCTTTAAGCACAGTCACGTTTTCTCTTGAATGTATGAATGCATAGAGCCACAGTCTGTATTGCTCACATGAAAACAAACTCACAGAATCACTGGAACTTTGCCAAAGCACTCAAGTGAAGTGATGGACATGAAATTTGGGGGGTGCTCAGCCTCCCAAAAGAGTACGGTCAAATGCAAACTTTACCCCCCAAAACAAATACATAAATCTACGTTGAACTATGATCAACAGGCAGCCCTCCACGCCATCCATCTGGGGAGAGGTGAGCAACTATCCAGTGAAAGCAGGAAAGGTCCTCTGCCCAAAGAAATTGGCCTTGAGGAGAACTTTGGCCTGATTCATGCAAATAATGACCACAGCTGGAGTGCTAACATCTCTTAGCCCTCCCAGGGTCTGAGGAGGGAGCTACTCTGACAGTGGTAGGTCTTTGTGCCCAGGCTGGGGGCGTAGGCGTCTGGCCAAGCGTGAGACTGGGACTGAGCCCCATAGCCAGAGGCAGACTGAGAGGCAGAGGGATACGATGACAACAAAGGCCCTGAGTTACAAGGCAGAGTTCGGGAGGCTGCCCAATCTTGTACAGACTGTGTGATCGTGGGCCAGACCCATAGTACACAGTAAGCCTTGCTTCCTCATCCTCAGGTCCAGGCCCTGCACTTAACCTAGAAGAGTGCACTGATCAAGGTGAAGTACAAGGTACTCCATTAGCGTGTGAGGAGAAACTATCGGGACTTCTATTTGCATTTTACTTTTACGGTCTTCTGTCTTTAAGTTTCTATTTTTGTGTATGTTTTGAATGCACATGGTAGTACAGTGGTACATAGACAATTTAAAATTTTGTGGCCAAAACGGTGTGAAGGCCACCGGCTTAGAGACTGCGAGTTAGGAAAACATGGGTTCAAATCTCTACTTTGCCACTTATGAGTCTCTTGACCGTAGGCAAATCCCTTAATTTTTCCGAGCCTAACTTTCAATCTGTGTATTAGCAGGATAATAATAGCACACACGTCGTATGATCGTTGTGAGGATTAAAGGAGCGCTTAGCATGGTGCCTGGCAAGAAATAAGTGTGAAATAGATAATAGCTCTTATTACTCATCAACAAAATGGAGACGATAATTTCTTTCTTGCCAAATTGTTGTGAAATTTAATGACATGCTATATTTAAAAGCACTTTGTAAAGTATAAATTCCAGACAAGTGTAAGGCACTATTTTTACTGCTTGTTGAAAAACATTTCCAAGTGCCAGAGTGTTAGACCAGTTCAGCTCAACCCTTCCTCTCTGGGACCACCTGACTTTCCCTCACATTTCAGAGTTATCACGGGAGGGCCCGGGAGAGCATGCTCATTAGCACTGGTGCCCTGAGATGTTTCTCTACAAACACAACTTGAACATTACCTGGACGGCTGGGTGTGGCCTCGATAAGGTTCCTCTGCTACCTCCACACTTCAAATGTTAACGTTTTCTAGCTAAGACCAATATATTCCTAGTATTTCCCAAAATTCTTCTCCTTTAAAATATAGGGTCCGCACGTGAGGTGGTTTGTTCACATAAAGCAGCACTTTCGAAAACACAATATTTATGTGTTTAATAAGATCTACAGAATCCTGTGAGTTGGTGCCAAACTACGTTTCAAAAACAGGGCTGGCTCCCTGAGCGAGCTATTTAAATGGAAGAAAACATAACCAACTTAATTGCAGCTTTCTTTTGGCATAGTAAATGATTTATAACTCAAATCATCACTGTTTTAGCTCTAGTAATACAGTATGACACCAGCTGACAGAGCAATGAATACAATAGTCCATATTCTGACTCCCGCTGTTGAATCACCTTTAATCTGTTTCTTTCGGTGACTCAGGGAAAAGGTGGCAGAATGAGAGTCAAGATGGTAGAGAAGGCAGGCTGGTACTTACCCACTTACCATTGACTGAGATCTGGGAGCAGAATGTTAGGGAATGCCCTCACCTCCAGTTCCTTCGGGGCTCCATGTTGTAGAGGATGCAGCTAACTCAGGGATGGTCCTATAGCTGTCATTCTCCAGTCCTGAAGTTGGGGTATAGCCTCCCTGGGACCAAACTCCCATGGGCTAACAAAATGGAACTTCACCTGACTCTGGGCTTCTGGAAAACAGTGAAGGGCAAGAAAATCCCCCCACCCTTTGTGTTCCGGGAAATGGCCGTCTGCAGAGAACCACCGAGCCCTATGTGATACGATTAGACAGGGCTCAGGATGACCTCTCTAAGGACCTGTGACCAGACCAGATACAGAGCCTCCCAATTCCCACAAATGATTAGCTGAACTGGTGGTCCCCACTGACCAATCAGGAAAACTGCGCACTAACTTAACTTGATTAAACTTTATCAGGCTTCCCACCTTCCCCCAGGCCCCAGGACTTCGGCTGCCCCTAAGCTTCAGCAAGCTTTCGTGAGTACTGAAATGCAGAACATTGTCCCCTCAGTGGCCCTCTCCTGCCCAAGCTGTCTATTCACACCCCCTGCTTGCCACCCCTGAACGCCCACTTCTCTCGAGCTGTCACTACTCCCCCTGTAAAGAAAAGCTCTTTCCGCCTGACTTTCAGATGCCTTCTTCTTATTGCAATAGTCCTTATGAATAGAGTTTCTCCTTACCCAGGTCCAGATTTGTTTTTTGAAAGGAAAGCTACACTTTATAGTCTACCCTTAGCATTTTCTCTCAAATGTGTTTTTTTCGTGTATTCGCCTATTAAACAAATCTGTACATATCAACATATAGAGAGAGAGCTCAATGTTGGTGCTACTGATAAAATAAAAGCAGCAAACTCTCTCATGGTGTTAGGCTATTGGGGAAGAAGCTGAGAGAGAGAGAAGAAAAAAATAAACATACAACACTATCAAGTGCTTCGGAGATAAATACAGCAAGGTAAGTGAGAAAGGGTACCCTGGCTTGGGAATGAGTTGGGATTTTATGCATGGTAGTCAGATAAGATTTCACAGATAGAAATAATGGAGAGAGCTAACAGTGTGAAGTCCCTGAGATGTGTTTCTGGGGTGTGTTTGGAATGTTCAAAGAATAGCCAAAAGGCCAATGTGGCTAGGACCCAGTAAGCAAGGGGCAGGAGATAAAGTTAGAGGAGTGGCGTGTTCTAGACCATGCAGGCTTTATAAGCCAGAGTAAGGACTTTGGTTTGTACTCTGAATGAGAAAGAAGACCAACAAGGAGTTTGAGCAGTACTGCGGCGATCTGACTAACACTTCATAGAACGTCTTAACGGAATAATACTCTGGAGTCCAAGTGGAGATCAGACAGGGAGAGAATGGGAGAAGCAGGGAGAACATCTAGGGATCCAGCACAACAATCCCTGCAATAGAAAGAGGGTGGTTTGCCCTGATGTGGTGACAGATTATAGAACAAGAGGGCAGGACCCGAGGAGCTGGAGTTTGGAGGATGTCATGCTTTATATGCTTATTAGACGCTAGGTGAAAATTGTATCTATTCATACAAGTCGTGAGTTTGAGACAGAGATCTTCACAGATTTTGGATGTTAATATCTATGAAGGGAATATTATTGATTATCTAAATAATTAAAATGTAATTATTTAAGTCAAATAACTATTTAATTGCTTTGTGTACTTAAGCCAAGTACGCATATTTAGCTTTGCCTACTACCACAGGTCTACTTTGCCTGATATGCTAATTGTGCTTTTGCCTCAGGCCTTTGTCCCTTCTGTCTCCCAGTGTCACTCAAAGTGCACCACAGTAAAAGCCAGAGACAACGAGCCAGACTGCAGAGTGACACACTGCTTTCTTCCATGGGACCATCTTGCAATAAGAAAGAAAATGCCAGCTGGCCTGAAAATTGAGCTTTGCGAGGCGGCTGGTTTGCCTTCTGGAATGGTCTCTTCGCCTTAACCCTTCCTGGAAGCAAACATTTCACAGACCACCCTTTGCGGAACACTGTTTGAGACCACCAGCTCGTTCACAGATAACTACACGGCTCTTCTTCATCTCACACAGGTCCCTGAACAGGTGTCCCCTCCTCCAAGAACATTCCCTCCCATGCAGCTGTCTGCGTCAGCCTCCTTTACCTTGCTTTCCTTTCGTCTGTGGCCGTGACCATTACGTGACTTTAGGTTAGGTAATTATTTGTCTAATTCAAGTGAACAAAGCGTGTTCAATTAGGGCGTGAACTTTGTCTTATGGAGTTACAGCATCAGGGCCTAGGAAAACTACCAGGCTCAGCAAAGGTGAAAGTGGACGAAGAGAAATATAATGACTGAATGCACGCTTATTCATATCAGGGCCCCTGCTCCCCTTTAATTTGTGTCCATCCAATAAATCTTTGCACTTCTTTATTTTTAACAACTCATTTTCCTCAATTCAGGTATATTTGCGTTTTGTTTCTGTTTTAAACCAACCTGAAAGTTTTTCACATTAAATTTAATCCATTTACCTTGTCAGACCGATATGTTTAACTTGCATTCATTATCATATGTTTTGCTTTTTTTTTTTTTTTTTAAGATAGCTGTACTCTTCTTGCTTTTTCATATTCTGCTATTTGGACTGAGTTTGGGAAACTGTTCTCCCCTCATCGTTCTGTAGTTTCTCGGATTCTCACATCAGGGATGAAAGACTAACTTGATCCCCCCCATTATTTACAATTACTGATTAGTAACTTCTTCCCTGTGTCCTCACCTAACCATCTTTGGGTTTTCAATATTTATTTCAGCATCTCCATGTAACCCTTCCTGTTCCAAACCTTCATGTCAGAAAGACTTACCATAAAGTCACATATGTGATGGACTCACGGTTTCATTAGGAGTTAGAATTTCCTCCTCAATCAGGCAGAAAATCTATTTCAGAAGAAGCCAATAGGATCTAATTATTTTTGAGCCATCCATTTCATGTGAACCGCAATATGTTGTCATAGATCCTATAATATTTCAGTTCACTCATCTCACGGTGAAGTTTTGACTCAGGCAAGAAGTAGGACGGATATTTGTGGTCCCAGTCCACACCCTTTAAGGAAAAGTCCACAGATACAAACCATTCTCATGGTCTAAGGGCCTGGGGTGAGGACAGGGAGCATAAATCGTAGATTGTCACTTGATGAACCTTCACTGGTTTCACCAGCAGCATCAGCTCGCTGGAGAGAAGTCCTTTGCCCCTGTTTTCCTCCTAGACTCACAGGGTGGGAGCCAAGTTGAGCTTCAGATTGTTGCTTTCCTGTCCCCATGAAACGAGAATGAACACGAAGGGTTTACTGGTGGAACCCAAACCCTCCCTGTGGGAAAAGGCAGGAGGGAGCCTGTTGCTGCTTTCAGTTCTTGAGCTAATCGCTTGTCCGAGGGGCTCTTCCTGAGTTCCGCACCCACTTCCAGCTCTGTTTTCTCAAAAAGAAACCATCATGACAGCATTCCTCCAACCGGGAAGCGTGATTTTCGTCTCTAGTTTTCAGCTATTTTAAAAATATATTTCTGGGCCGCCTGGGTGGCACAGTTAGTTAAGCTTCGGACTTTTGGTTTCCGCTCAGGTCATGGTCTAAGGGTCGTGGGATGGAGCCCCAAGTGGGGCTCCATGCTCAACTCAGAGTCTGCTTGGGATTCTCTCTGTCCCTCTGCCCCTCCCACTTGTGCTCTCTCTGTGTCTCTCTCTAAAATAAATAAATCTTGGGGCGCCTGGGTGGCTCAGTTAAGCAACTGCCTTCGGCTCAGGTCATGATCCTGGAGTCCCGGGATCGAATCCCGCGTCAGGCTCCCTGCTCAGCAGGGAGTCTGCTTCTCCCTCTGACCCTCCCCCCTCTCATGCTCTCTCTATCTCATTCTCTCTCTCAAATAAATAAATAAAATCTTTAAAAATAAATAAATAAATCTTTAAATATATATATATTTCTATATTTTACTGGTCATTTAAATTGAAATTTGAGAAGAAAAATAAAAACGCCTTTTCCTCACACCACCATCTTGCTCAGAGGTAATTTCTTTGTTTTCTACTTGGTAGCAAGCATGCTAGAAAAAATTCTGAGAACCAGTTCTGGGAGTCAGTGCTCGGCTTGGTTATTCAATGCTGTTATCAAATCAATTTTGGTTGTGAACTCATAAATACCATGACATGCGTATCTCAATCTGTGTAATCATCTAAATCTAAAGGAGTAATTATGGATAGGTAATGCAGAAAAATGAAGGGAATTAGGGAGAAATGAATAATCATTTTTTTATTCAGCTGAAACTGTCAAGGACCAAAGGGCAGGAGATCTGAAAGCAGAAGTAATTGACTTTCCTCAGTATCTATTATCTTCCCAATAGCATAGGATTTATAAAGTAATAAATAACAGTAAGCTGAAGAAGGAGGCAGATCTGTGTATCTAGTCTCCAGGCTTGATCAGAAAGCAAACAGTAGGCTTTCACATCTCCAGTATTTAAAATCATGTATTAATTTCTCTATCACACGATATGTGGGCAATTCAGCAAACCAGAAATTATTTAATTTAAAAATTGCCCTAAATTTCCCCTTCTGATGCTTATTCATTATCTTACTCATCTTCATTTCTGGCTGGAACCGTCAGGAGACAGATTCTCAATGAAGTAATCAACAGTTCTGTGTCATGGAGACAGCTGTTAGGTTTCAGTGGTGGGTGAACTGGTTGACTTTCACAGATACCTCCGGCCATTTAATTGAATGATTTAGGCATGACTAAAGGCTAGACAAATGCCTTGAGGAGTTAATTTGAGGGAATCATTACCACATCAAAACACATGATTATCATTAACAAATCATACAATGCCCTTCGTTTGTTAACAGCATTATACAGGCAAGTAGCAAAGATTAGCAGCCTTTCTGGGTTTGTTAATTTACTCACAAATCACAACTATAGGAAACAAAATCCAGAGTTACATAATCAGCCCTAGAGGAGGCTTACTGGCTTGTGCTATTAGCGAAGATATTTAGAACATTATTCCCAGGCTTGCTGGGGAGGGTTTGGAGGGATGGAGTCCTCCCTCCAAGTGGCTTTAGGTGGCACAGTTTGCAGAGTAGAGACTTGTATGCAGAGACTGGAACCCCGGGAAGACGCCTGGAGAAGGGGGCACATAGGAACAATACCCCGTGGGACTGGGGGTGGCGCGGGAGCTCAGGGGGTGCTGGGAAGGCACGGGGGTGAGAAGGCAGATGGGGAGTTGGAGGGTGCCTTGGAGACTGAGCTGGTTCCCCCTTATTTCTAAGTATAATTCAGAGGCAGATCAAATCTGAAACATTTTATTTTTGAAAACCAAAAAGTCTTTTATTTCTATTCATGTGAAAGTCCAAGGTGGTGCCAAATATATAAAATGTGTGATCGCATCCCCCTGAGTCCTGTGATTCTGCTATTTCCTCACCAAGCTTGGCGAGGACCTTTCTTGCGTACAATTACTAAGCTGCATTATCTAGTTGGAAACAGCCCAGGTGCTTCACAGTGAGAGAAGAGAGAGCAATTCAATTTCATTTGTATTACCCTGGCACCTTCCCTGCCTTATTCTACCAAGTAGCCTAGAATCAAATGTTGAGCTAGCACTGTTTTAACTAGTGGTGTTGAAACAAGGGATCAGAAAAATTATGGACATGGCCAAAATCAACAGCCAGTTAATGACAGAGCCAAGCCCCTCATCTCCTAGACCTTTAAACAGCTCTCTTTAAGTTGGGAGAGAAAGTACCTCTTAAGAGACTATAAGAAAGCAGCTACCACATTTTGTTGAATTTCAAGATATCATAAATTTTATGGACCACTAAGAAAAAGAAAGATTGTCAATTATAAAATTCCATTAATGGTGAGATGTATCCTAATTTTACAGATGCTACTATATATATATTAGAGATATATAGTATACATTATATTTTTAGAGATACTAGTCTATGATATATATACACATAATACATTATTTATATATTAGAGATGCTATATCTATCTTAGAAAAGCATCTTAGAGCTGAAAAAATATGGTAATAGAAATCCCCGGTGTTCCCAGCTAAAGTGGAAGCTCATCTAGGCAGGATACTCCATTATTTCAGGTGCAAACCAAACAGAGTGCCACACCCAATAGTTTCAACCATGGGCTTTAAGTCCATTGCGACTTATTCCATAGAATAAGTCGCTTATTCTATACTAAATCTTCTATAGTAAGCTTATTCTTCAGTTGGTGATTCTATAGTATTTGCTCTGTGAAAATCCATTAATATAATCTATTTATCTTCTGTACACTTCTGCATATTTAAAAAAATTTTTTAGTTAATAGACTTTTAGAGACATTTTAGATTTATGAAAAGATCGAGCAGAAAGTAGAGTTCCCATATACCCTCTCTCCCCGCTCCCAGTTTTCCCTATTATTAACATTATGCATTGTTGTAGCACATTTCTTACAATTGATAAATCATATTGATAAATCATATTGATAAATCAATATTGATAAATCAATATTAATACATTATTAATTAACCGAAGTCTACAGTTTGCAATAAAGTTCATTCTTTGCATTATATAGTTGTGGGTTTTGCAAATGCATGATGTTATGTATGCACTATTACAGAATCATATAGAATAGTTTCACTGCTCTAAAAATGCTTGACCTACTCATCCCTCCCTCTCCCCAAATCCCTGGTAACCATAGGATTACTACCACGCCCCCATAGTTTTGTCTTTTCCACAATGTCATATAGTTGAATTCATATTCATATTTTTGGCTGGATTTTTTCATTTTCACTTAGCATCTTTCACTAAATGTGCATTTAAAGTTCTTCCATGTCTTTGTATGTATGACCTGGTAGCTTATTTATTTTTATCACTGAATAATATTCCACTGTCTGGATGTACCACAGTTTATCCACTTACTTAATGAAGGACATCTTGATTGTTTTTAATTTTTGGAAATTATGAGTAAAACTGTTATGAAACCATAAAAGACCCCGAATAGCCTTGGAATAGCCTTTCCAAGCAACCTTGGAAAAAAAAAAAAAAAGCTGGAGGTATCACAATTCTGGACTTCAAATTATATTACAAAGCTGTAGTAATCAGAACAGTATGGTACTGGCACAAAAATAGACACATAGATCAATGGAAGAGAATAGAAAACCCAGAAACAAGTATATGCTCAGTTAATCTTCAACAAAGCAGGAAAGACTATCCAATGGGAAAAGACAGTCTCTTCAATAAATGGTATTGGGAAAACTGGACAGCAACATGCAAAAGAAGGAAACTGAACCGCTTTCTTATACCAAACACAAAAATAAACTCAAAATGGATTAAAGAACTAAATGTGAGACCTGAAACCATAAATATCCTAGAAGAGGACACAAATAGTAACTTCTTTGACATCAGTCATAGCAACTTCTTTCTAGATATGTCTCCCGAGGCAAGAGAGACAAAATAAAAAATAAATGAATGGGACTACATCAAAATAAAAACTTTGTACAGCAAATAAAACAGTCAACAAAACAACAAGGCAACCTGTGGATGGGAAAAGATATTTGCAAATGATATGTCTGATGAAGGGTTAGTATCCAAAATATATAAAGAACTTATAAAACTCAACACCCAAAGAGTGAATAATCTAGTTAAACAATGGGCAGGAGACATGAACAGATATTTTTCCAAAGAAGATATACAGATGGCCAACAGACACATGAAAAATGCTCAACATCATCAGGGAAACTCAAATCAGAACCACAATGAGATATCACCTCACACTAGTCAGAATGGCTAAAATCAACAACACAAGAAACAATGGGTGTAGGCAAGGATGTGGATGAAGAAAGGGGAATTCTCTTACACTGTTGGTGGGAATGCAAACTGTGCAGCCACTCTGGAAAACAGCATAGAGCTTCCTCAAAAAATTAAAAATAGAACCCAGCAATTGCACTACTAGATATCTACCCAAAGAATACAAAAACACTAATTCAACAGGCTACCTGCACCCCCAATGTTTATAGCAACATTATCTACAAAAGCCAAATTATGGAGACAACACAAGTGTCCACTGACTGATGAATGTATAAAGAAGCTGTGTCATATATATATATATATATACACATATATATACACACACACACAACGGAATATTACTCAGGCATAAAAAGAGAGAAATCTTGCCATCTGTAATGATATGGTTGGAGCTAGACAGTATTATGCTAAGCAAAATAAGTCAAAGATGGACACCATATGATTTCACTTACATGTGTAATTTAAGAAACAAAATAAATGAGCAAAGGGGAAAAAAGAAAAAAACAAGAGGGGCGCCCGGGTGGCTCAGTCGTTAAGCGTCTGCCTTCAGCTCGGGTCATGATCCCAGGGTCCTGGGATCGAGCCCCGCATCGGGCTCCCTGCTCCGCAGGAAGCCTGCTTCTCCCTCTCCCACTCCCCCCTGCTTGTGTTCCCTCTCTCACTGTGTCACTCTCTGTCAAATAAATAAATAAAATCTTTAAAAAAAAAAAAAAGAAAAAGAAAAAAACAAGAGAGGGAGGCAAAACAAGAAATGGACGCTTAACTCTAGAGAACACAATCTGGTTACCAGAGGGGAGGTGGGGGATGGGGGAACTAGGTGATGGGGATTAAGGAGTGCACCTGTTGTGATGAGCACCAGGTGATGTAGGGAAGTATTGAATCACTCTATCGTACACTTGAAACGATTACTACACTGTATGTTAACTGAGTGAAATTTAAATAAAAACTTCAAAAACCTGTTATAAACTTCATGTGTAGGTTTTTATGTGGATATAAGTTTTCAACGCATTTGTGTAAGTACCGAAGAGTGAAATTGCTGGATCTTGTGGTAAGAGTATGTTCAGTTTTGTAAGAAACTGCCAAATTGTCTTCCCGGGTTGGCAGTGCCATTTTGCATTCCCATCAGCAATGAGAGTTTCTGTTCTTCCACATCCTCACCAGCACTTGGGGGTGTCAGGGTTTTAGATGTTCACCATTCCACTAGGGGATAATGGTATGTCATTGTCATTTTTAGTGTAGTTCCCTTATGATGACGATGTATAATGTTGAGCATCTTTTCATATACTTATCTGTCATCTCTGCATCTTCTTTGTTGAGGTATCTGCTCAGATCTTTTACCTACTCCTCGGTTTGTTTTTTTTTTTTTTTTGGTTTTTTTTTAAATTTTAAAAAATTTTTTTTTTTTTTTTTTTTTTTTTTTTTTTCTATAAAAATTTTTTTTAAAAGTTTCTAATAAAATTTTTTTCCTACTCCTCGGTTTTTTTTTTTTTTTTTTTTGGTTTATTGTTAAATTTTAAAGAATTCTTTGTATATTTTTGCTTTTTTAATTTCTCCAAATAAAACAGTTTAAATAATTCACAAATAAAATAATTTAAATAATTGACAAATAAAGTATAAATAATTTTCATCAGAATCAGAAATTTGCATTAACAATAAAATAAAAATAAAATAAAAGTAACTTTTAAGTAGGAAAATGAATTTCAGTTTTCTCCACTGTAAACTGCCTTAGATAAGATTTTTTTTTCAAGCACCAGAAAACTTCTTATAATGTGAAATCACTAACCAGTCAGATAAATAATTTTCCTCTTTTCAGCTTGGGTTAATATTAATTGATTATATCTGTGGTTGCAGACAGAGGTCAGGGATGAGGTGCGATTTAGTTTTACACATATTTCTTGGTTATAAAATAAAACTAAAGGCCTATGACTTATTTCTTGGGCTGCTTCAAGTGTCCATGAATCAAAATGTTATGTGTCAAATATATGTCTATGTCAGTAACTCTGTTTGAGATAATCATAGTAGTTTTTAATTAATTAAAAGTGAATTAGATATATGAGGAGAAGTAAAGGAACAGAAATTATAGTAGATATTTAACTACTTAATATTCTTTTTTTAAATAGACCTAATTTTTAGAGTAGTTTTGGGTTCACAGCAAACTTGAGATGTTTGAGGTTACAGAGATTTCCCACATTACCCCTGCCCCACATGCACAGCCTTTCGCATTATCAACACACACACCCACTCCCAGAGTGGTACATTTGTTATAACTGAAGAATCTACATTAGCACATCATTATCCTTGAAAGTGCATAGCTTACATTAGGGTTCACTGAGCTTTTTAAAAAATAAAGTTCAAAAATACGATGACAGTCACTGCCCTCAGCTCCCTATGTGCCAAGCTATTTGCTAGAGATATTTTCCCATCACCGTGTGTCTTCCATGATTCCTGGAGCAGCCCTCTATCCTTTAGGTTAAGACGGTCTTGTTTAGGGGTGTCTGGGTGGCTCAGTCATTAAGTGTCTGCCTTTGGCTCAGGTCATGATCTTGGGGTCCTGGGATTGAGCCCTGCATCGGGCTCCCTGCTCCATGGGGAGCCTGCTTCTCCCTCTCCGACTCCCCCTGCTTGTGTTCTCTCTCTCACTGTCTCTCTCTCTCTCTCTCTCTGATAAATAAATAAATAAATCTTTAAAAAAAAAAAGACTGTCTTGTTTATCTTTTAAACTTTAGGGCTGATGAAGAGCCAAAGACACAGTAAGTGTTAAACACTTATTGTTGAAAGAATGTCTGTTACACAGCATATATATTCCTCACCGGTTTCTTTGAGTTTGAATTTGTGTATTAATAAGGAAGACAAGTTTCCAGGCTTCGCCATTCAGGTCATCTTCCTCAGCCAGTATCAAATCGTTGATCACCCCAGCTCTGAGGTATAGTGAGAAACAAAGTCAGCACGACTAGCTGTTCCATTTGTAATTCATTTTCCCATTGAAGAATGAAAGTCACAATATTGGGTTCTATTTTGATGTGTTGTAACTAGGGAGGCTGTTGATTTTAATTCTCACAGAACTATTTGATCTACTTACCATGCTTGAAAACAGCTCTTCTGTTTAGATTTTTCAATAGGATGCAGTGCTTTTCTAATGCAAATGCTTTATCAATCAACCAGCACTTGGTGTCTGTTTCCTCTGTATGACAGCGTCCGAGAGCCTTGTTCCAATGAGTTTCATATTTCAACAAGAGACTGAACCAGATAACCTTGAGATGTGTCCCAACTTTGTGCTGCGGTGTATAACAGAGCACATCAGGGCTGACGTTCAATGACTGTACTTGGTCTCTCTGTGAGATAATCCTTCCAAACCCTATTTATCACACTGTTGAAAAGAAAATTGAATTATGAAACTTGACAGCGTTCAAACTGCATATCCCTGAAACAAGACTTCATACATCTGGGGATAGAATTGTAACAGGGCAGCTGAACAATTGTGTATTTGGAAATCTATTTTAAAATGAATTTGCTTTTGGGCGCCTGGGTGACTCAGTTGGTTAAGCAACTGCCTTCGGCTCAGGTCATGATCCTGGAGTCCTGGGATCGAGTCCCACATCGGGCTCCCTGCTCAGTGGGGAGTCTGCTTCTCCCTCTGACCCTCCCCCCCCATGTGCTCGCTCTCTTTCTCTCTCATTCTCTCCCTCTCAATAAATAAAATCTTTTTTAAAAAATGAATTTGCTTTAAAAATGTGGGTAATAATTCCAACTTTCAGATTAAACTACAGTCTTCTCATTGTGTAGATTTCTTCCCATACTCTACACCCCCAAGCCCTGCCCCAGTAATGGTTTTGTGACTAAGACTGGTGTCACCATAATGTTCTTGGGACAGAATGATAGTCCAATGACTCATCAGGCACTAGAAAGGGAAAATATTCGAGATTTAACATCATTGGCATTTGAAATATTTCAATACTGTGAATCTCTTCCTAAAAATAAAGACAACTAAATAACTTGATTCAGTGATAAAAGCACAAATCGAAACAACTGTGACAGAGTACAGAACAAATTATAATTACTTAAAGAATCATTATGATTACTCATAAATACCTTAACATTTGCCAACCAACTTTTCTTGTCAAAATACATTGTTTCTTCTGGGGCTCAGACCCTCAATTTGCCCAATTACTCTCCACAAATGTTCTTTCTGGTGGCTGAGCCACACAGTGATATTTAGCTTCTAAAGGCTTTTTTCTGTAGGAACAACATTTGAGAAGCAGATGAATACCTTTCAAAGGCAATTGTAGTTGAGGTTGTGGGTGAGAAAGATGGAGAAAACATTATTTGAGGACTCTGGCTTATGCCAAGAAATCATTGAGTAGAGCAGAAACTCTGAAATGCAGCTCACGTAGCTAATGGCATGCAGTTCTCAGCATGGCTAGCATCCTGTTGTCTTTCTTTCCCTTGTTTCCCCTGGCTTCTCCCTTCCTTCACTCAATCCGCGTGTCCATTCCTTCTTTCCCTCCTCTGTTTCCTTTCCCTGTGCTTCTCTCTGTGCATATTGACCTTCTGAAGTTTACACCTCAGAGACAACTGGGTGTGGGATCTACAAAAATGGGTGTCTTTGCCTTTCTGATTGCACCTCTGGGAAACTCTAACCATGCTCAAGATATGATTAATTCCACAGTATCTAGTTTTTAGTAAGCTACTCAAACACATTAAAAGTTGTATAGGCACAGAGTGCATCCCTGGAAAGTTGTCCATACCTGCTTTAAGGGGCTGTTTTCATGAACCTACACCTTGTTTTGAGTGTCCCTCTTCCAAGCATTTATCTTCCTCTAGATGCCTACTGGCTGCTCAGCAATGGCCTGCCCCAACCCCACAGCCATGCCTCCCTTACTCAACAAGATCCTACACTCTTGACCTCCTTTCATCAAAATTACGTCTCATTCCTCTAGGATACTGCTATGTGACTGAAGCTAACTTGGTTGATTACTACAAGCCAACCCATTAATAATTTAATAGATAATGTCTGCCTTTTTCAGGGATTGTCACCTAGAATCAAGGTTTTCTCAAAGAAGTGATTCAAATAAAGTCTTTATTTGATCAACAAATATTTATGAAGTACTTCTTAGGTTCTAGGTACTGTCTATGATGTTGGATATTCAGAGGCAGACAAAATGCACATGGCCCCTAGTCCCTATCTTCATGGAGTCTTAGAGTGTAGTGGGTCTTCGAGTCAATACTGTAGAGTGATTGTTCTCATACCATTTGAATCACATCAGGTAGGTCTAGGTGGTCCTGTAGGACCAACCAGATAGTCACCACATGAACTGCAGACAATTTTTTGGTCGTTCTTGGTAGCATTTACATTCTGGGACATATACCAGCACAAACAACAGTTATGTGAGTTAGAAATTTCTACTCCCATTTTGAAAAGGAAACTGGCTTCACAGAGTTAAGTCCTTTCTACTTAGGGTCACAGGACAAGCAAGTAGCATGTCAGGATCTTGAGAATACTTTGGAACCCAAGTCCATCATTGTCCATTCCACCATAGGTGTCACTTCAGATCCTTCCCAAGGGCCCTTGGATAGGTACTTAGCCCATAATCCGGGATCACATGCCATCTTCGGGTTCCCATTGTATGCATACCATTCTCTCCCACCGGAGAGAGAAGACTGCAAGGCAGTTTTAAACTATTATTCAATGGTCCCATGCTAATAACATGTCATTCTTATTGCATAAAATATTCTGGCTAGAGTCATCCAGCTAGCACCATGTCTAGTGCCGATGGTCTGGAATACGTACATGGCGGCTCCATTCCGTCATTCTCACCCAGCCCTTCCTTAGATATTATCTACTGTGCTGGAAGCCCCTAACGAAATCATTAACTCCTTGACTCCTACAGACATGTGTAAGGTGGGGGTGCAGGTCCTAGCAAGAATAGAAGCAGAAAAGGGAGCAAAAAGCAGATTTTTATGGAGTCCTTCAGTTTCCTTGTGACAAGGAGAATTATACAGAATGGGGAAATATTATGTGCTATATTTACTGTGTTTTAGCTTTTGTGCCTGTAAAGTTAGGATGATTTTCTAGAATACATGTTCCCTTATGATTGGGGAATGTTGAAAGGGATGGTGAGGAATATCAATAAAATTACATCTAACAATTATGAAAGTATGAAATCAAATATTGTTTAAGTTAAAATCAGAATAACCGTATACAGTATGTACTAAATTTGGGGGCATGAGGGGTGCTTTTTATTTTGAAAAAATATCACAAAATTCCAAGAAACTATGATCTCACTATTCTCATCACAAGACTGTTAATAATATAGAAAAACTGCTTTTGAAAAATGTTTAATCATTAAGATAAAATGGCCATGAAAATTTCTCCCTTAATAATCAGAGTCCTTTAGTTGGGGCACCTGGGTAGCTCAGTGAGTTGAATGTCCCACTCTTGATTTCAGCTCAGATCATGATCTCAGGGTCATGGAAGTGAGCCCTGCACCAGGCTCTGCGCTCAGCGTGAAGTAGGCTTGGGAGTCCCTCTTTCCTTCTCCTTCTGCCCCTCCCCATGCTGTGCTCTCTAAATTAATTAATTAATTAAAATAAAAAAACAGAGTAAGATTTGAGGAAATAAAGGAGAAGTAACTAGAGAATCTAGAACAGTGATTGATAGTGTGAAATCTTGCCGGATGACTTAAACAGCTTCATAACAAGAATGGCACAATGTACATTTTTTATACACACTCAAAATGATTATCATTTTATCTGGAATATAATGAATCACTTATTTACGTATAGAAAAATTATCATTATATTTTACAGATCGGTGGTACCCATAAAAATTACCTGGGAAGCTTTTCATAAAAATGCCAATGCCTGATGTCCTGCCTCAGAAATTCTGATTTAATTCATGAGGGATGGAGTAAGGCATTGATATTTTTAAGGATTTTCCAGAGACTCTAATGTGCTGCCCTTCCCCCACCAGCTGGGGTGAGAATGACTGCTACAGGTGCATTTTGTTCAAATATATCTGTGTTGAGATATACAAGATAAATATTATAATTACATTTTTGGCAAAAAAAATTACGTTTTGGCAAGATATATCATAATTCCACCCTTGAAGCAGTATTTTGGACTTGAATAAAAATACAAGCCAGAAAATATGTTAAATAAATTGAATCTAAATAATTATAAGTATAAACATGACCGAAGATGATGGCAATCAGAATTGTTTATCATCACCTCATCCCAGTAAAATGCAAATTCACCCTATTTCATTTAAGATTTTTTAGTATAAAATATGTGGTCAGTTTAAATGAGCAGCATTCCCCTCCCAAAAATGGCTACAGTGTATGACTCTAAACCTATATTTTTGTGTGTCTATCTATATATCAAATAGAATCATATGTGGTTACATAATCCCAAATCAAGAATTCAGAACTTATCATGGTAATTTTCTTAACTAATGCATCAATAATTAAACACACACACACACACAAGGAAACAATCCTCTACTGAGTTATTTGCTAGCAAAGCACTTCTCACCTTGTAAAAACCATGAAATGTATTTGGGTAGATTTAATTAAAATTAACACATTTTAAGTTACTGTTGTGAGAGGGTGACTATTTCCATCATCCTTGCTGTTGGTCTAACACTTGCAAGAACATACAGGTTTTATTTAAAGAAGCCTTTACCATCTTCCCTGTCCAGTGTATAGCACCTGGCTTATGCGATAAATCATTCTGGTTTGGTCCACAGAATTCTGGGTATGGTTTTCTCAGCAATTCAGCATGCAGTACGGAATTAAAATCCTGCAGGCGAGTGTCTGACTGGAAAGACTGTTAACTTTGTCTCTTTTGTCTCTCAAACTCTTTGTCTCTCAAACTACAGCTTGTCTTTTTTTTGTTGTTTCCAAGTATCTCAAAAGAGCTCAAGCGTAAAGTTGATCGATTTCCTGTATGCCAATCATTCAGAAACTCAGCTACAAGGCAAACAAAAAACTGGAAGAAAATATCTATGTGAAATATGTCAAAGAGTCAATCAACTTGATATGTACAAAGCTCACTCTAATTGATGCAAAGACACAAAAACCCCAATAGGAAAATGAACAAAGTCAAAGAACAAAAAATTTATAGAAAAATAATTGACTAGCAAATGCGTTGGAAAACTTGACCTCGGTTATAATAGAACAAATTCAAACTAAAACAATGAGGTACCTTAAAGAAAAAATCCATTCATCAATTTTCAAAATGGTAATGCTTATTGTCAGCTGAACTAGTCTCCTCACACAACAGCTACCTGCAGCATCCATTTGTACAACTTTTCTGGAAAAGAGTTTGGGAATGTAGCCAGTCTGTATTATTTATGGATTCCATCTTTGCTAATTCACCTTGTGGCTAAAATGTATTTGTAACCCCCAAGTCAGTACTGCCAGCCCGTTTGAGGTCATTTGTGGACATGAACAGGATGATGCAAATTTTGAGTCCCAGTGCGTTTGCACAAGGCAATCTCTGCCTTCTCATTTCAGCTCTTATTCTGCAAACAGCATGGTAGGAGCCAAGGGCAGGCTCCCCAAATGTGCCACTTTAGCATATTAATTATCTTAAATAAAAGTTAAGAAACAGTTGGTGCAGGGCGCCTGGGTGGCTCAGTCATTTGAGCATCTGCCTTTGGCTCAGGTCATGATCCTGGGGTCCTGGGATCAAGCCCCACGTCGGGCTCCCTGCTCAGCAGAGAGTCTGCTTCTCTCCTTCTCCCTCTGCCCCTCCCCCTGTACGTGCTGTATCTCAAATAAATAAATAAAATCTTAAAAAAAAAAAAAAAGAAACAACTGGTGCAAGACACTCAGACCCTACTCTGTCCCCCTGAAAGCAGGAAACAAATCTCCCATATGAAAAATATTTTCCCTATACTAAGAAGTAAAAAAGACTTCCTCATCACCAGAGATAGTGACTTTAACATCAAAAAAGCTTCAGAAATAAACCTTGTCAATTTTTTACATTCTACTACCTCAGCAGCTTCCACTTCCTCTTCGAATTCCTTAATTTCATTATTGGTCCTCTATGTGCACGTAATAAAACTTTGTGGTTTTTTTCTCCTATTAATCTGCCCCATGTCAACTTAGTTCTTAGTCCAGCTGGAAGACCTTGAGAGTGGAGAGAAAATTCTCCCTGACAGTGTTCTTTTCATGGTCTACTTAGCACTATGTTTTTCTCACTTTTGTGCTTTTTGTTGGTGACTTCACTGTTTAAAATGGCCCCCAAATGTGGTGTTGTCTGGCGCCCCCCAGCACAAGGGGCTGTGATGTGCTTCACAGAGAAAGTCCATCTGTGAGGTAGGCTTAGTTCAGGCATGAGTTATAAAATGCTGTGGGCCATGAGTTCCATGTTGATGAATCAGCAACATATATTAAATAAAAGATTTTAAAGCCTAAACACATAAAACAAGGCATTGATCGGGGCGCCTCGGTGGCTCAGTCGTTAAGCGTCTGCCTTCGGCTCAGGTCATGATCCCAGGGTCCTGGGATCGAGCCCCACATGGGGCTCTCTGCTCGGCCGGGAGCCTGCTTCTCCCTCTCCCACTCCCCCTGCTTGTGTTCCCTCTCTAGCTGTCTCTCTCTCTCTCTGTCAAATAAATAAAATAAAAAATCTTTAAAAAAAAAAAAACCAAAAAACAAAACAAAACAAAAAAACAAGGCATTGATCAGTCAATGAAATGTGTTGAGCAGAGTCCTGCAGGATCCTGACCTTGTATTTCCTGCAGGAGCAACGGGTCAGTATTTGCTAACTCAGTCTTCGCCGTGACTTTATAAAATATAACTACCAGGAAAAATGAGAAACGACTGAATATATCAAGAGTACTTGTACAAGTCCATGCTCTTGATCCCCCAAACCTCCCCTCACTGCTGTATCTAGAAAAATAATTAGAAGAGTGGCCAGGAGTTCATGGCAGTGTCAAAATAATAAAAATTAAAAAGACTCGATGGTGGTGGGAAGGTGTATTTGACACAGCGGTCCCTTCCAGAATGAGCAGTGTGGGGAATGTGAGGCGAAAGCAAATGCAAGCGGTCTCTAGAAGCTGGAAAAGGCAGGTAACAGATGGAGTCTTCCCTGGAACCTCCAGAAAGAACCAGTCCTGCCCATGAGCGAGACTGTTTTTGGACTTCTGACTTCCAAAACTATAGGAGAATAACTTTGTGTGGTTTTAAATCACTAATTTTGTGGCTGTTACTGCAGCGACAGGAAGCCCGTATAGGGTTAGGTAATAAGGACTGGGCAGTCTTGCCATAGAGCATATTTGGGGAATGGTTGGAGCACTCTTGCCCCAGCAGTTTTGATATTTATTGTATACCATAAGTCTACAATTATTTATTTATTTTATTATTAGGTAAGTGTTTTTTAAAAGATTTTAATAAGCCTCATCAGAAGTAATAAACTCAAAAGAAGCTCTTTTTCTTTTCATTTCTTTTTTTGCTTTTTTTAAGTAGGCTCCATGCCCAGCGTGGAGCCCAGTTATGGGGCTTGAACTCACTACCCTGAGATCAAGCCTTGAGCTGAAATCAAGAGTTGGACACTTCACCGAGTGAGCCACCCAGGTGCCCCAAGAAGCTCATTTTTAATAAAAGAAAATTATGTACTGCCTTTCATTTATCAAGGAAGTTATGGATAAAACATGCCACTTGATAAAAATATTTGTCCACATTTACATCCACCTTCAGGATATCACTGACCATGTGAAAACCAGAAGGCACAAATCTACTGAAGAAGCTTGAGCACCTCTTTCAGAAGTTAATAATTACTCGAGACAGCGCTCGAAGATGACAACTTAAAATACGCAGCTGCAGAAAGTGCCTTTATAGCTCCCTTTGTGAAGCGTGACTTTTTCATTTACCTTCAGTGACCATCCTACAAAGTGAATTTCATTTGTTTCAGCTTGCAAGTTTTCTTGTGTGCACAGCAGAAGTGAAGCCATAACACTGTGTATTTGTCCAAACCCACGGTGTGCGCAGTACCAGGAGGGAGCCCTAATGTCAATCATGGACTCTGGGTGACAATGATGTAGGGTCATCTTTGCACAGATGTACCATCTGGTGTGGGAGAGCGATACTGGGGAAAGCTGTGCATGGGTAGGAGTGGGGGTAAATAGAAAATCTCTGTACTTTCCTCTCATGCTGCTGTGAACCTAAAACTACTCAATAAAGTCTTTAAAAAAATGTGAAGCCACAAAATTGGGTTCATTAACCAGAGTTACATGGTGCCATCTTTATATCAGTCACCAAGTGTTCCAAACAGGAAATCCATTATCTCCAATAATGATTGAAAGCTATTTTTTGTTGGGGTGTTAGAGGTGAAACAGTATCATGAATATTATTGTAAATTCTATTAAAAAAATTCAACATTGAGGGGCGCCTGGGTGGCTCAGTGGGTTGAGCTTCTGACTCTTGGTTTTGGCTCAGGTCATGATCTCAGGGTCTTGATTCCAAAGCTCCTCACTCAGCACACAGTCTGCTTGAAATTCTCTCCCTCTCCCCCTGTCCCTGCCCCCACTCTCTTTCTCTCAAATAAATAAATAAAGTCTTTTATAAAAATGTTCAACATTGAGAATAAAGTTCTTTGATCTTGTAGCAATATAGATACTTATTTTGGTAGAACACAGTGTGGTGGTTAAAAACAATGATTTCACTAAATTGAGAAACCTGTGGAGCAAAAGTATACTTAGAACTACTTGTGGTCTAAACACAATTCAAACAAACCGTGATATTCTCCTAACTGAAATAGAAGATGTCAAAATATATAAACGTTACATATTTACTTCATCAAAAAATTTTGCGATGAAGCTGATGTTGAAAATAATTTAAACTGGTGGTGTGCACACACTTCCTCAAGCTTTTAAGGAATGACTTCATAAATCATCCTAAGTGCCCTACAGTAGAACTGAATTTTCTGTAAATGTACCTTCTAAATTGTAATTGCATTTTGTTCGTTATTTGGTGTAGTGTGATAAATAATGGCTGCCAAGGAGGTCTAGGTCCTAAATTTCTAGATCTTGTGAACATTACTTCCTATGGTAAAACAGGACTTTGCAGATGTTATTAAGTAATGGATCTTCAGATGGTCAGCTTGTCCTGGATTGTCCAGGTGGACCCTAAAGGCAGCCGCATGTACCTTGATTCTTAGAGAAACAGGGAAATTTGACACGGGCAGAAGAGGAAGCCATGTAAGTGTGGGATCGGAGAATGGGGTGATGCAGGCACAGGCCAAGGATTGCTGGCAACCACCAGAGGCTGAGAGGCAAGGAGAGATTCTCCCTGGGAGTCCCAGGAGGGGTGAGGCCATGGAGACACTGATTTTGGCCAGTGAGATAGATTTCAGACTCTGGGCAACCAGAACTAAATTTCTATGTCATAGGACACCAAATGCACAGTAATTCATCACGGTAGCCATGGGAAACTAATAAAGTTGAAGATTTTTGATCAAGATATTTGATGAATGGAGCACCAGCAGCTTTGTATTATAGCTTTTTATTTGAATTGCAATGATTGAAAACAAAGCTCACAAACAGTAAGACATCGAAATTTGTTCCAACAAAAACAAGAGAACTAAACAAGTTCCATGATGAGAGCTCCAACCATGCATGATTTCACTTGGAGTGTCTCAACTTTTGAGAAAACTCTTTGTATGGAATTCCCACTTAGAATTGTGCAAATTAGTATTTTGTTTTGGAATAGGATTAATAGAGACATCCTACAATTTCACAGCATCTAAGTATGGCAAAAAAAAAAAAAATCAATAAGAACTTGTCTTTCTCAGCATAATAGGTTAGATGCTAAGTGTAAAAGTCAGACTGAAAAAAGACAAAGACCATATGATTTCACTCTTATGTGGAATCCAAAAAACAAAACAAAGGAACAAACAAACAAAAAGCAAAATCAGACTTATAAATACAGAGAACAAACTGGCGGTTGCCAGTGGGGAGGGGGATGGGGGATGGGCAAAACGGGTGAAGGGGAGAGGGAGGGACAGGCTTCCAGTTATAGAAGGAATAAGTCACAAGGACAGAGGCATAGCCCAGGGAAAAAAGCCAATGGTGACAGATGGCAGCCACCCTTGTAGTGAGCACAGTGGAACTAACGGACAGAGATGTGGAATCACTGTTAGACGCCTGAAACCAGTGTAACATTGTGTGTCAGCTACACTCAGATTTAAAAATTAAAAAAAAAACCAACAAACCTTATTGCAGTTAGTCTGAATGTTAGCAAAAAGAGAATATTGAGTTAATATTTACACACGTCAAGACAAAAAAATAGTATTATAAGTATCCTCCATTTAATAGAATTTGCTTTGAGCTTATCAGGGGTTTCAGCAGCTACAGAGAGACTAATTGCTCAATTAAAAATAGTATAGTGTACAAAGAAGAGCAAATTGAAAATGTCAAAATTTCACACTTATTAACCGTTAATGCAATTTGTAAAGATTACAGACTATTTTATATAAAAATTGAAAATAAAAACCCTATTGGAAAAAAATACATTCTTTAAAAAATCATAAGTGACACTTTATTAGAGAAGGACAATAAGGAACTGGCCAAATTATATGAATAGGTACCAAGTATTATTGCTTCTGCCATGTTTAATGTTCAGTCAGAATTTTTAAAAATTTTGCTTTTTGATGTACACACACATACGTATGTGTTTTTTATTGTTTTGGAGAGAATTCTAGTTTTGAAATTAGTTTTTGAGTAGCACTACTAATAGGCCCACCAATATGATAAAAACAATTGTTTGGTGCATAAACATTTCAAAAATTATACAATTTTAAGTATTTTATTGCCTCCTTCAGTTCTACAAAGTGCTCCCGCTTAGATGATAAATTACACAGCTGAACAGTCTCAAAGGAAAGAGTGGCTGAATCTGATTTCACCTCAGTCTCATCCTTTTAAAAATCTGTTCAGTGTTTGGCAATTTTGCTCATTGTTTTCAGGGAATGAAATGGAGATGCTAACTGGGGCGGGCATTGTGCTGGGTACTTCATATATACACACATGAGTTTAGGGATCTAAGTACAAATATGTATCAAGAGTTCCATTTTAAGGATAAGGAAATGGGTTTATAGGCATCAAGTAGTGGCCAGAAAGCTAATCAGGAGGCAGCAGAGATGGAACCGGACTCCACTGGATCAATGTGCTTCCTCCTCCTCCAAGTATCTAGAGTATGAGCCACTCCAATTAACCTCCACGACCACATCTCTCTCTTTCGGTGGTTACCTCTCATTTGCCTTCTGCGTCTTGCTGGGCCATTCTCTGTACAGCCTCGCCTTTCACCTCTGCTTAAACATCTGACTTGAGGACTAGCCCTGAGTTACTGATGAAAACATGCCGTGCTCATCAAGAACTGTACATTCCTTCCTCACCGGACGGAGGCAAAATGAACAGTCTTGACCACAGATTCTTAAAGATGAGGCTCATCTGTTAGAGTGTAATGTTTGGTAGAGGAAACCTTCATTCTCTCCAGAGACTTATGAGTGGATACGCTTGATAGTAAACCAGCAGATGGAATGGAATGAGCTCTTTTGGTGCTCATCTTAGCATCCTGGTCTGTAGCTGGGTACCCGTAGTCAGTCCTTGCGGGAGAACCCTGGACTGAAGGGTACAGTGTCAGTAGGGGTCTCCAGGATGATCAAAAGATACCAACACGGCAGCCTCACCTGTCTGGCGTGACACAGTGTTGCATGATCTCAGTGTTCTGCCTGGTGATGTCATACATGGTGGACAATAATCAGCAGCTTCTTTCTCCTCACACAAATTTCAGGTAGAAGCTGCTCTAGATCAGTTGCTCAAAACCCAGTTACTGAATGCAAATTTAATAAATTTGCTGTAAGAAACCCCTTTCTATGATGCACCATGTGGTTAAGAGCTTTTCTTCCAAACTTTTTAAAAAACTATCGAAGTATAATTGACATGCAATATCCTGTTAGTTTCAGGTGTACAGAATGATTAGATATTTTTATACATTACAAATGCTCCACACAAGCCTAGTTGCTGGCTGTCTCCATGCAGTGATTAAAATATTGCTGTATTTTATTGCTGTATTAAAATATTCCCTATGCTTGTACGTGCACCCCAATGTTTATAGCAGCAATGTCCACAATAGCCAAACTATGGAAAGAGCCAAGATGTCCTTCAACAGATGAATGGATAAAGAAGATGTGATATATATATAAATATACACACACACACACACACACACAATGGAATATTATGCAGCCATCAAAAGCAATGAAATCTTGCCATTTGCAATGACATGGATAGAACTGGAGAGTGTTATGCTGAGTGAAATAAGTCAATCAGAGAAAGACATGTATCATATAATCTCACTGATATGAGGAATTCTTAATCTCAGGAAACAAACTGAGGGTTGCTGGAGAGGTGGGGGATGGGAGGGATGGGGTGGGTGGGTGATAGACATTGGGGAGGGTATGTGCTATGGTGAGTGCTGTGAATTGTGTAAGACTGTTGAATTACAGACCTGTACCTCTGAAACAAATAATACATTATATGTTAAAAAAAAAAAAAAGATAGCAGGAGGGGAAGAATGAAGGGGGGGAAATCAGAGGGGGAGATGAACCATGAGAGACGATGGACTCTGAGAAACAAACTGAGGGTTCTAGAGGGGAGGGGGCTGGGAGGCTGGGTTAGCCTGGTGATGGGTATTAAAGAGGGCATGTTCTGCATGGAGCACTGGGTGTTATATGTAAACAATGAATCATGGAACACTACATCAAAAACTAATGATGTAATGTATGGTGATTAACATAACATGATAATAAAAAATAAAATATTCCCTATGCTGTATACTGCATTCCCACGACTTATTTATAACTGGGAGTTTGTACCTGTTAATCCCCACCAACAAATTCATTCTAGGTTACCAGTTTTAAGCTTATCTTTCTTTTAAAAAATACATTAGATTTGTCTCTCCCAGATTTCTCACTGCCACAGTTATAAATCAAAAGGACAACTGAAGAGGAAATGAAAGAGGCATTAACGCAGCTATATTCAAGAACATGGTCCTTTAAAATGTTTGGGTATGAAATAGTCTCATAAGTTTTTGTGAATACATTTTTTTTCCTGTCAACCAAATTGAACAGGTAAAGGAGCATATTTCGCCCATGACTATGAATTTCCCTGATGCTTCTGCGTGTCAAGCTGGTGGTAGTTCGAGACTGATCAGTTCATAAACACCATGACTTTCCTCCTCTGAAATTAGTTTGATCAAAAAACCCCTTGTCATTCTACATGTTTGTTCATACTCATGACACGTTCCCAATCAATGGATTGTTTTTGTGTCCATTTTAAACATATTCACCCAACATTTTAACCAAAAATGTCTCTAGATATTGCCAAGTGTCCCATGGAGACAAAATCGCCCCTGTATAAAAACACTGAGGTTGGGGCGCCTGGGTGGCTCAGTCGGTTGAGCGTCTGCCTACGGCTCGGGTCATGATCCCAGGGTCCTGGGATCGAGCCCCGCATTGGGCTCCCTGCTCAGCGGGGGAGTCTGCTTCTCCCTCTCTAATAAATAAATAAAATCTTTAAAAAACAAAAAACAACACTGAGGTTGACTTTCAGTACAACGCTTCACCAGGGAATTCTAAGACCCTTCTATAGGATTACATCACATAGAGCAGAGTTGTCCTTCACAAACAGCAGAGAGAGACGACTGTCAGCTCTCAAGACTCACTGACAGCTCCTAACACACTAGGACCTAGCAGCTGCGCAGACTGTCTGAGGCTAGGAACTCAATCTGCTGTTATCTTTGTTACATAACCGCTTCCGTCTCCGGCTGAGCCCTCACACGATGGCCTATTTAGACGGAGGACACCTGCTGAGGCACAACGTCCACATCACTAAGTCCCCCAGCGACACAACAGTTGCCGGCTGGGATGTCGACTACCAGCACTGCTAAGCAATTTAAGTGATTTTAGGACTTCTTCCAGTAAAAATCTTTTTTGAAACAAAACAGACTAAGAGAATGCATGCTTTGTTTTAAAGCAAACCGTGCCAGCATCACATCATCGCCATGTGAAGAACACCTGGCAAAACAATTACTGGAAGGTTGGAAAGTAGATCCTATAGGTTCCACAGTTCGGTAAAAAAGCTTGGAAACCCTTTTTAAGGGGGGGAAAAAAAGAGTGCTCAGTCAGGCTTAAGAGATTAGTGAGAAGAACGTAATTTCATCTTTCATCACAAAGGTTCTAGAACTCTTCATTACAATCTTACGTGCTACACACGCTGCCTTCTAAATACCACAGGGGATGTGTGTTGCTGGACAATTTCCAAGAATAAGTATCGGGGTAAGTCTCCCATTTCTTAAAAACAGACTTGATAGAGCACTGCTTACAGATGAGCTGAACTAGTGGGACTCTGTCTCTCCACGATCCTGTGATTTACCACGTGAGAGACGGCAAAACACCCCAAACAGTCCTACTTCCTCCATAATGGGGGTTGGTTGTATGTTAAATCGTGCCTTTAGCTTCAGGTTTAGATCAATCTGGCCTAGGTCTCCCTAGAACTGCTTATTCAAAACCCCCTGTGGTTGTTTCAAGTGCATCCCTGCTGAAAACTCCTGGCACTGGTGCAGAGGTGATGAACAGGACTCACTTTCACGACACCCTCCTCTCTTCCCAAGTTCAGGCCTGCGCCCCGATCCTTCCGAATCCACATCCTAGAATTCCTGACCCACAGGCTGCAGCCCTTCAGTGATAACTGATCTAAGGTCAGGAGGTGTGTGTGTTATCGGCACATGGAGTATGTCTGCCCAATTTTTAAACCTGCCCTACTTCCTAACAGACAATGTATGCACACGCACACATGCGCACACATACTCACACCCCCAAGCTGCAGGGCAAGTGCTCAGTTAGCTCATGACCCCAAATCACAGGAAAAGAAAAGATGTCTAAGTATATGACTTAGGAACGAGATAACTACTTCTTCATTACAGGGGAACTGAAAACAGCACCAGCCAACAAAATTAAAACTCTTTAAAAATTGATATGGCTCTTTTATAAAACAGATAAAGTAATAAACACACATACACAGAAATGAGATTTGACTATAATAAAGTCAATTAACATAAAAGAAAAATGAGTCCACTTTCTTTGACTTTATACAATTTAATCACTTCACTTCACACTTTCCAAATTCACTTTGGACCCAGCACATCCTGGGGTTTTATATATTGACCAAGTTGCTCTGCTAGAGACATTCAAGTTCAGGAGCAGATTCCTTGCACACTCATCCATTTCTGTTTAAGAACAATAAGGAGTCTTTTTCATTTCTTTTATAGAACGTAATTATTTTTATTACAAATTTATTTAGATCACTTTGGACCCAGCATGTCCTTAGGTTTCACCCACTCATCAAACTGCTCTGCGGTGAGATAGCCAAGTTCAATAGCAGTCGCCTTTAAGGTTGATCCATTTTTATGTGCTGTCTTAGCAATCTTTGCCGCCTTGTCATACCCTGAAGAAAAAATAAAAATGCAGTGCAGGAGTTTGTAGTGAAATCTGGTTTTCTAAAGCAAAAGGTAATCTTTTACTCAACTGAGGCTACTGATCTCTTAAGTAACATTTTTAATCTTAAAAATATTTAACAGGGGCACCTGGGTGGCTCAGTCAGTTAAGCCTCCAAATCTTGATTTCAGCTCAGATCATGATCTCAGGGTTGTGAGATTGAGCCCTGTGTCGGCTCTACATTCAGTGCAGAGTCTGCTTAAGATTCTCTCTCTCCCTCTGCCCCTATCCCCATTTGCACTAAATAAATAAAATCTTTAAAGAAAAAATTTAGCAGTGATTATCTTGAGAGCTGTCATTTCTGATACAGAATAAGACCTTTACTTTTCTTAAATGATACAGACTTAAACATACCTCACTTTCTACAACAGATTTGTTGCTATGGGCAGTTGGCCACTTCAATTGTCTTTGGGTTCCCCTGTGTAGCTCTCTGGCTAAATGCTAACGTACAATAGTTTTTATTTATTTATTTTTATTTATTTTTTTAAGAATTTATTTATTTATTTGACACAGAGAGAGACAGACAGCGAGAGAGGGAACACAAGCAGGGGGAGTGGGAGAGGGAGAAGCAGGCTTCCTGCTGAGCAGGGAGCCCGATGCGGGGCTTGATCCCAGGATCCTGAGATCATGACCTGAGCCGAAGGCAGATGCTTAACGACTGAGCCACCCAGGTGCCCCTGTACAATAGTTTTTAAAAGATCAAAAGCATTATTACCCCATCTCAATACTACACCGCAGAATAACTCCTATTTTCACAGGGGGAAGAACAAGAAAACAATATAGCACCAAGACATGAAAACATACTTCTGAGTAGCAGACACATGTATTGTTTCTCGAAACATGTTTAACTGGAAGCAATCGTTCTACGAAAGCTTAAGCACCTAAGTGCTGCAGTGCCCCAGCAAACAGCACCCCTATGCGGGAGCTGTGGGGCCTGGCTCTGAGGCAAGGTGGGGGAGGGGGCCCCGGGGAGGGCCGCACCTGCCAACTGCGTCCAGCCGCACTTCACAGTACCCTGACCTCTTCCCAGAGGTCGCAAGGATACAGGGGAAGTTTTAGCACAGATTTGTTCTCATACCAAAGGCCACAGGTATGCTGTTTGCCTCAGTTATTTGCCTCTGGAATTAACAGAGGTAAGGGCAGGGACAGCTTTGCAAGTTCTCTTAACACAACCGAAAAAAAGGTCAGAAGGCAAAAGCAATAAAGTACATAAAAGGACGCCTATGTGGCTCAGTTGGTTAAGCGTCAGCCTTTGGCTCAGGTCATGATCCCCTGCTTCTCCATCTCCCTCTGCCCCTCCCCCCTGCTTGTTCTCTCTCTCTCTCTCTCTCAAGTAAATAAAATCTTAAAGAAAAAAGAACAAAGAAAAATGAAACCAACAAAGGAGGAAAAAACCCCCAAATGCCCCCAGATCAGAGGACTGTGGTCAAAGGGACAAAAGCCTTGAGGCAACAGGACCGTCAACCAGGCAAGATGTTACGTGTCGGCATGTAACCATTAACCATCTATGAAACACATTATGGGCAATTTTAGTACTCACCCGAACTTGTGAATGCGAAGCATGTTGAAAAGGGCATTTACTGATCAGAGTAACTTTGAGAAAGAATTTTCGTCAAATGATCAGGGTCAGTATTAGGTACTGTGTACTCTTACACTGAGGACGTTAGAGTCTAACCCTTACACTAACCATTCAGCTCTACTCTCTGGGTCCCACAGATACCTGTCACCAGCCAGCCTGCTCCACAACAAGCCGGCAGAGAACCCATGACAAGCGGCTACAAGCTCACACTACAGGAGCAAGGTCTGGTTTGCCCACTTATCCTTGCATGGCCTTCACCTCACAGAAAACGGATTCCAAGAAAGATTAGCCAATCATTCAGCGTTAGGAGCACTTCTAACTTAAGTGTTCTGACATACAGATGTGAGGGAACATTTCTCACATAAGCCTTTGGGTTCCCCTGAGTAACTCCCTGGCTGAATGCTAAAGTACAATAGTTTTTAAAGGATCAAAATATTACCAATCTCCATACTACAGCACAGAATAGGCTATAACCATAGCTACCTCTCTCTCAGAGCTACCTGAAGCAGTCAAATGAGCTCTAACTTTATAAAACTGAAATTACCGCTTGATGTGAAGCCAACAGAAGATCTGCTTTGAAAATCCAGGATTATAGAAGAATATTTTAAACAGCAACCATATCATGCTAATGACTGTATCATAACTTGTTATAAAATAGAAAATCAAAGAATATGTTAACAACCTCAGCTCAGCAGTAAGAAGGTGGGAAACGGCTTTCAAGGCACTATAACATAATGCAGCGAAGGCCTCAAAACCTGCAAGCTGAAACTGTTATCTTTAGTGAGGATCACTATGGTCAGTCCACAATCCAAGTCAGGATGTTTGAATTTACACAATAAAATATTTATAATTCTGGAAAAGGCTTGCAATATAAGAGTCATGGTTTTAGATAAAATATTTACATTTCCCCCACTTTCCCTATAAGCAATGAATACTACCCACCCTTCTTTTGTTCTTATTGGTAACTTCCCATTTCTGAATTGAATAAAACAACAAAATCAAAGTGTATTAGAGCATCTAGAGAAGGCAGAAAAATGAATTCATCCCACACTGCTAATCGGGCAGTGCCACCTAGTGACGCTACCAACTGAGGGGACCCTTCCCAAGTAGTCTGCACAGAATGTTGAGCATCTCAATACCGTTATGATTTATTTAAGTTTGAACTTCTAAATTTACCACATTTCAAATAAAATGAAGCATCACTGACAGCATATTAATATAGAAACAGTGTCTTTCAACACAATTTCGAGTATTTTATGAGATTTTACCAAACAATGCCCAAAAGGAATTTGCTGTCCACCTTGATCCAACAATCTCTTAAAAATATTTTTGCTTTTTAATTCTGTAGTCAAAATGACATTATTATTCCTTAAACCTTACCTATATGAGGATTAAGAGCTGTCACCAACATTAGGGATTCATTCATCAGCTTGTTGATCCTCTCTGTGTTGGCCTGGATTCCCACGACGCAGTTTTCTGTGAAGGAAACGGCCGCGTCCCCCAGCAGCCGGGCTGAGTGTAACACATTTTTGATCTGTGACAGGAGGGGTGAAGGGGAAAGGGGGAGAGAGAGAAAGAGAGAGGCTTATTGAGCCTAACTTTTCTGCCCAATAATAGATATTATGTGCTGGTTCATAAATGAATATGTAATTTGATAAACATGTAGCTCTCCTACGACTTGTAAAGCACTATACCCACAGAAAGAAATTATGAACATCTGAGGACATTGAAATCTAAAAGACGTAAAAGCCATAAATACAAACAACTGGAACCCAAGAGACCCTGTACTGTGAAGAACACAGGTATGAAATGTTAGCACAGAGAGAAATTAATTCAGTTGCAGGACTATCGGTGAAGTCCTATTTGATGGAGGGGACTTAGATAACCAGAGTTGGAAAAAGAATCTTCTGGAAGAGAAGTAAAGATGCGGCAGTTAGAAAGTTCAGCCTGTCTGAGGCAGTCAGTGCAGTGAGGGCTTTCCAGGTCTTAATGGTTACCACGTTTTTAATGCTTAAAACAAATATTCCTCAGACCCTTTAAAATAACCTTTCACACAATATTTAAAACGAACATAAAATCAGTTTGCTTTAGCATTTTTTTCCTTTTTGGTAACATTTCCAATATGTGTAAAGATATATCCGCATCCTACTCTTTTGGTCTAAAACCTCAGGGTCTGAAAACTATAGTCCCAACAATGGACTCCAGTAGAAGGCTCAGAACTTCAAGGTTTGATCTGTACTAATGACTTTAATATAAGGAAATGTTGGGGCACCTGGGTGGCTCAGTCGTTAAGCGTCTGCCTTCAGCTCAGGTCATGATCCCAGGGTCCTGGGATTGAGTCCCGAATCGGGCTCCCTACTCAGCAGGGAGCCTGCTTCTCCCTCTCCCTCTGCCCTACCCCCTGCTCGTGCTCTCTCTCTCTCGATCTCGCTATCTCAAATAAATAAAATCTTAAAAAAAATATAAGGCAAATGTTGATTACCATGATGTATTTTCTATAAAAGACAAAAAATAGATTTTTGTTTTTAAAATAAAAAGATTAGCAAGACATTTGCTGCACACCTACATTTGCCAGGCAGCTGGTATTAACTGTTTGGAATCTGACATGCAAGCAAACGCTTAGATGTCTGAGTTCTGCTTTGGCCCGTCTTTTATTTTTCATGAGACTGTACATTCCGTGAGGGCAAAAAAATTATGTCTTGCTTACTGTTCTATCACTAGTACCCAGTACCTGATATAGATTTGACAAATACATTGAATAAATATTCTTAATATTTGTCATGTGCATGTCCTTATCAAATTAAAACCAGACTTTACACAGAGGCTTCTTAGAGGTAATAAACCTCTAATATATTTTAGATGTAACAATTTACACAAATAAAGGACTCCAAAGGATGACAGCTCTATTTTCTGAAGCTGAGAAAACTGGACGAAAGATCAAGATGATGCCACCTTGATCCATCTTCATGAAGATGAGGGTAAAGAACAGATTTTAGACACGAATGTTTTCCAGGTATGCGGAAAAGGGAAAACAGATGAAGAAGAGCCAGAGAGGGACAGGGAAGAGCATGGGAGGAGGGTGCTGAGGAAGCCAAGGAGAAGTGTTTCAAGGCCAAGGTCAGACGTTAGCAAGTGTACGGGCCTGCAGGGGTTCCAAATGACCAGGAGAATAATCCAAGGACAAGTCAGGGGCGGAAGCCGGCAGTGGTGAATTTGCCTGAAAGTGAATGCAGGTTATCCTTCTAAGATGGCAGAATTTGAAGGAAGAAGAGAGAAGCAACATGAGCAGGAGACAGGGTTGAGGGAAGGCTCGCGGAGACTGGACTTATTTCGAGGCACTGGCGTCCCCCTCACTGGGTGAGGGACAAGGAGGAAACCCACACCCTGTTTCCAGACTTTTTCTTCCTATTAAATAAAGCAAACCATCAACTTACTTGAGCTAAAAGTCACCTAATTAAATATCCAGGCTTAATCTTCTAACATTAACATATGCTTGACTTCCAATTGCTACTCACATCATCCCAGTACCTAACATAAAATCTCTAAGAACCTTCCTGAAGGAAAACACGAGACAATTAGCTTCAAGTCAAACAACGTGGAAGACTGGGCCTCCAGCTTACCATCATTGGCTTGAACACGTTCAGCTCGAAATGGCCGTTGCTGCCCCCAACGGTGACGGCGACGTGGTTGCCCATGACCTGGGCGGCGACCATGCTCAGCGCCTCACACTGGGTCGGGTTCACCTTGCCTTCAAGAGAGCCGCCGAGGAAAGAGTCCACGTCAAATATGCTGGTGGCCTCAGGTGTCAGTCAAGATTAGGTAGTACGTTAATCAACCAAGAAAAGAAAAGAGTCCGACTTCCTTCAATAAAGCAAGTCCCCAACCGTCAGGGCTGATACAATGAAGCAAACCAAACAAAGAGCATGGGCCGGGCAACCACAAACTGCGAACCGCTCATTCAGCGGCTCCCGCCACATGAAATACGGCCCTCCCCATCGCCACGGCTTCCGTTCATCGTGGACGTAGGTGTGAAGCCAAGCACTGAGCACGCCGTGGTGGGTGATGCAGCCCCTGGCCCCCAGGCTCTGGGGAGAGAGCTGGTAATTACAGCACACGGGGCGGGGGCGTAAATCCAGAGAAGCCAGCTGCCACGGGAACACTTGTAAAAAGGGCACCTCGCTGACACTTGGGAGAGTTCTCAGAGGAAGTGCACATTAAGCTGGAATTCTCCTTGTCCTAAGTCCACCAACCCTGGGAGCACCCCTCTGACAAGCTCAAGTTTGAACCAGACACCCCAGATTCCTCTGACCAGTACAAGGCAACACACTGGAAAGGTTATTTCCGTACCTGTGAATCTGGGTCCCTCTTTCCTCGGCAATCCCCTTGAATTTGCAGTCAACTGAACTCACATCATTTTTCAACGTGAACTATTTTAAAATCAGATCTCTTCTCACTCTATACACATGCTCAGATTTAAAAGAATCTATAGTCAGCTCTTTCTTTTTCACTATTAAAAGTCCCCTTGTCAGTTTCAGTCGAACCTAGAGAGGCCTTTCTTTATGAGTCTTGATCCTGTCACCTGGCATACTGCTGTGTCCTTATCCACTGATGTGATCCGCAAGTACTCCCTGCCTTCACCCTCAGTCACCAGTGAAGTGGTGAAGGGGCAGAGCCCTTCAGCCTGCTACCGAGACATGCCTCCAGTCTGAAGTCAACTCTTTAGTGTCACTTAAGTGTCACTGTTCACCCACTACATTTGTCTAACAGGGCTACTCACCCGTCCCCGCGGGATTCAGGGAATGTCACAGGAGTCTGTCAAATGACTCGCTAGAATCCAGACAGCCACTATCTGTGTCACTTCCCTTATCTGACAATGCAAAACCCAAAGCAAAAAATGAAATAACAGGCAGTTGGAAGAATTCGTTTCTATTCAACCCAGGCTGATCACTTTAACAGCTGGTTTCAGAATTCTTCTGGCTTGGGATAATGAAAGATGGAACTTACACATTCTCTCATGTAGGAATCAAAACACACGTGCCAACTAATTCTCTTTTCCTATACTGTTGGGTGACGTTCCCAATTCTGATCACAGGTGGCCCGCAGACCTCCTGAAATGAGCACACCACACACGTCCCTGGCCACGTTTGGGATCATGCTGAACACAAGGAGACACGTTCTGTTCATGAGAGTGCCCGGGTTCTTGTCAAGTTCCAGAGCTAATATTTCCCAGCTCTGTCTTTACCTGGCATGATACTGCTTCCTGGTTCATTTTCAGGCAAGATCAGCTCTCCCAGACCTGAGCGGGGACCAGACCCCAGAAAGCGAATGTCATTTGCGATCTTCATCAGACTGCAGGCGGTGGTGTTCATGGCGCCGCTGAGTTCAACCAGAGCATCGTGCGCAGCCAGAGCTTCAAATTTATTTGGAGCTGTGACAAAAGGCAAGCCTGAAGAAAAAAAATAACTCTATGAGCTAACAGGTAGAATTAAATGTTTTTTTCTAATATCAGCAAGTTAAACAGAAAGTTCCAGGATATGAAAAGCAAAAACAGAAGAAAAATTTTACTTCAAGAAAAAATGCTTATCTTCCGATTCAAGCTTTGTCTACGTTTCTTTAAGTCCTGAACCAGCAGGAAGAACCTGGTGATACTAGTGTGTTTAAAGATAAAGAAACAAGGACAATAAATGCACTGAAAGAAAAAACACTATTCTTCTGTGAACATGAGTATGATGCCTGACTACTTTTGAGTAAGGAGGAAAAGTAGCTAAAGTTCACTTTCTTCCACACTCCTTTCCCAGTACAATTTTTCCCCATCTTAGGCTGTTCTAGTCCCTCCTTTAGTCAGGACCCCACAGATCCCCTGAGAGGGCAGGGGGCCAAAAGAAGTTAGACATTTTCACTCAATGTTGCCCATGTTCAAAATTTTAAAGATCACATATTCTAATCCCTATAATCCAGTACTTCTCAATTAACACTTGACTGAAAAACAAATCGCTGCTAGAGAGCGGTAATGAGCATTATCTAATTATGTCTGCCCTTTCTTCTAGTTACACCTGTATCTTAAGAAGAGTTTTCTGGAGATGACAATTCGGCTGTAATAATAGTTATTATCGAGAACACAGCACTCTACTAAAGGAAAAACAAGATTCAAAAAGGTCATTAACTCAGAGAAATATCCCAGTATGATATAGGGAAAAAAGAAATTAAGCCTGTCAGTATCTCAACATATCTACCATTGAAAGGAATGTGTCTCAACCATTCACTGATTTTGCCTGCTTTGAAAATGGGCATTCAAAACAGCTTTAAAGGGAAAACAACTGAATATCACCATGATAGTAAATAAGCCAGCACTGACAGATTTTAATTGCATACTGTATGACTCATAGATGGGAAACTTAAAAGGTAAAAGGATTAATATGAAAACTTCTGAAACAGACATAAAACACGTTTGATGGGAAAACACTATTTTTAACATTAAATTCACAAGAATTCAAAGTAGAAACACCTAGAAAATATAGACCAATGTAACAAAAATGAGTCTGAATTCATACCAGTGCTGACCTGTGAGTGCAGCCACTTTGGCGGCAACCTTCTCTGCAAAGCCAATTCTAGTATTCAAGCCCGTGCCGACAGCAGTGCCTCCGGCTGCGAGCTCATAGATCCTTGGCATGGTGGCTCTTATTCTCGCCATCGCATACTTCACTTGTTGAACATAACCACTAAATTCCTGGAAAGAGAAGGGAATTAAGGTGAGAACATGTGAGTTCCTAACAGCTTACAAGTGACTCTGCGTTAAACAGAAGTTCTTTTAAATATGTTTCAGGTACTAAACTGTGAGCTACCAAGCGGAATGTGAACCATTTTAATTCATAGGATGAATGAAGTATAAGGAAGAAGGAGGAATTAATAAACCTATAAGGTGGGACGATGCCACAGAGGAGAACATGCAGACTGTTTATACTCTCTTAATAGAAAGCAAAGAAAAACAACACAGGAAATAAGCTTTAAAAAAGAATGACTTTAGTACATTAAATTATTGGTTTGCTCGAAGGTGGTTTTTTTTTTTGTGTGTGTGTGTGTATCCCAGACAACTTTGAGAAAGAAGAAAAACCCAGAATCCTCTCCCAAGACAAATGCAAACACAGATATTTTTTCCACACAATTTCAGTTTAAAAACCTAACAGAGAACAGAAGGATGCTTTAAAGTATTCAAGAAGCTCAACAGCTCACTGAAGAGCACAAGAAGGTAACCAGCCAGAGCAAGACTACAGCTTCAAGATGCAAGTTAATTCTGCTGTTAATGTCCCACTGGTTCCCAGAATTTGACACATTTTACAAAAGGAAGAAACCTAATTTTTTGTGTGAACACAGCAGGGCCCCTTTTAAGAATTATGCAGGGACAAAAGGCATAAGCCAGAACTCAACTGAACAAGCCAGAATATATGGTTACACTACAGCTATCTTTTTCCTGCCTAAAAACACTGAAAAATCATGAATACTTTTAATTAGTATTAGGATATCTTACTGTTTTAAAGAAAACATTTTAGAAGATAGAACTCCTTTCAGGCAGACCTGATTCATCTAATCTAATGTCACTACTACATACACCAGCTGGATTCATTTAAAAAGTTTCCTTTTATTGGGGAAAACCTGCATAAACTCAAAAGACAATTCCAATAAAGGCAAGTGTAGGTGCTCTGGTAAGGTGAAGTTGAACAGAAAACGGTTTCTGATGTAATTGGTAGAATGATGACTCTACACAGGAGGCTGTCATGGCCCAAAGAGTCATTAGCACGGTGGGTGGTTTTCCAACAGGTGACACACACAACAAGAAAAACATCAGAAACCAGAGGGACACTCAAAGGTTTTAGACACACACTGCTCCTCTGTAGAAACCATGCCAGGCGCTAAGAACATGATGCAAAGAGAAGAGCCTTCAGAGACAACTGAAGTTAGGGAGCTCACTTCACTCCCAGCACCTGTATTCCAATGAATCATTTTGTTTTCCTCATTCTTCCATAATGAAATTAAGCTAAGCAATCAAGCTTCTTGCAGCGTTCATCTGAACAAAACTACAAATGAGAATCTTTTCAAGTAAGCAGCACTCGCTCACCTCACCATCACCTGATACCCCTAATTTGTGCAAGTCCTACCTCCCAAACTACAGGAGAGTTTTACTATCAAAAACTATTGCCGGATGTTGACTCCTTTCATGTCCTTTGTGGTGCATGCTGTTAGACATTCTTTGAGGCACTGATCAAGAAACATAAATACTTTCTGGTATTTTGGGGAAGAGAGTAATACCTCTCTCCCATGTGGCCCAATACAATCTTAGAGGCAGATATGCCTTGCTTAATCAACTTAAAAGTAATTTTTATAGAGCCTACTAATCCAGAGTAAGAGAAAAAGGGAGGCAGGATAATGATCTTGATGACGACGAGACAATGATGACAGCTAACGCCAGTATGTGTTCATTACTACGTGTTGACAGGGTTCTAAGCCCTTTACATGAACCAATTCTAACCTCCCAACTGGGTTAGGATACAGATGCTATTTTCCTCATTTGAAAGCTCAGAAAACTGAGGCACAGAAAAGCTCACTAATTTTCCCAAGGTCCCGAAGCTTGTACGCAGCAAAGCTAACCTCTCAACCCGAGCCAACTGCCCCGAGACTGGCTCACGGTCCGCATGCTGTGCTCTTCCCCTCAGAAGGTGTCAATAAAACTCCTGACGGGTTAATGCAGAATAATCTCTGCCACTGAACCGAACTGTTACAACCTGGCCTTCTAAACTAGTGCGATTTAGAGGGTAATATGTTGGCCATTTGTACCAATCCCCAAACTGAGTCCCATCCAGACACACTCCTCTACCTGCCCGAGGGTGAGAGGAACAGCATCCTGTGTGTGAGTACGCCCAATTTTGATGATATGGGTGAACTCTTTAGATTTTGCATCGAGAGCATCATGCAGCTTCTGGAGTCCGGGCAGGAGCACCTCATGGACTTCCACAGCAGCAGCGATGTGCATTGCCGTGGGAAATGTGTCGTTCGAGCTCTGTTGGAAAATTTACACAAAATGGTAAAATGTTAAATCAGAAGCAACAAAAAACACACTTGAATGTCTCCACTAAAAATCTCACTAAATGATTATTCAAAACTCATGTCTTTAATGCTCCATGACATCGATGTGTGGCAAGCCATAGGTCACTTAAGGTCAAAGCAGCAGCAGCTGGGTTTAATGAACTCAGGACTGTAGCCTGTACGCCACCTGCTCTTATGTACTATTATCACATCTGCTAGTAAATGACAGCACAACATCAAGTAGGTAAAGATAGCAGTAATACTGGCAGATATCTATAGTTATACAATACAGTCTTTTATTAAACTTGAGTAAAATTCTTGTCAGGTAGTTCATCACTTTAAAAACAGGAAAACCAAGCTCTCAAAGAAATGATGTGACTTGCCAAAACATTTAGGAACTGGCAGAACTGGGGCCTAAGCAGGAAGTCCAAACTCCATGCTCTGTTTTCAACTGGAAACCCCATACTTCTAAATTCTTGTGCTATTTAAAAACGATGTATTGTTTTTGTAACTTTGTACTATGGAAAACATCAAACCATTTACAAAAGTAGAATGAATGGTATAAGGAACACTCATGTACCTATAACCTAAATTCACAGTGCACACCAATCCTGCTTCCATGTAGCTCCACCCCACTCCTCCGCCCGACTGTTCACACTGGATGACTCTCACATAGATTTCAGACTGCAGTATACATACAAGAGAAGTTTATATTTCAATGCAAGTAATAAGTTTGAAAAATCCTTCCTACAGTAAACTTATGTGAAAAAGCTTCCCCATTAATACGTAAAAACATGTTAAGTTACATCTAGCATGGGATCTTGATTTCTAAATATTTTCCAGTTAAGATCCTCCAAGAGTTCCCTGGAAAAATGGGTGCTGACAAGGGCTGGGGCAGGGAAACTACATGATGAGCCTGGGGCACCTGGTAGTAGAAGAAAGTAAAGAACTGCTTTATAAAAGAAAAAAAGTGTGGGGGAAGGATGGGGATACATCCAAAGAACACAGGAGCCAACAGAGAGGGCTCCCAAAGCCAGAACAATCCGAGCAACAACATAAATAATAACAGTATTGGATTAGAACCCTAGAATAGAATAAATATTCAAGAATCCACGTTGATATACATAAACAAATGAAAAAGTGTTGGGGTAGAGAGAAGAGGAACAGATCTTCTTTACAGGAAAGTTCCAATTAATACAAGTAGAAGGAATGAGGGGAGTACAAAATAACCACTAAGACATCACAGTCATAACTGCTATAGGCAAGATCCACTAATGAATGATAACCTTCATGGACAAGTTTAAGGAGAAAAAGGATATTTGCACATCCTCAAAATTACCTATTAATTCTGTGTTGATTTTAACATATGACCAAAAATTCCTTGATATGTCTCCCTCTAGAAAGTGAAGTTTAAGTGCAGTGCCCGAGTACAGTTAGGCCTCCGCGGCTCACTTCTAACAGGGAATGGAAGGTGGAAAAGTCCACCCCCCTAACCAAGGGGTCGAAGTTCACATCACCAGTCCCAAGTCCTGGTGCTATCATGTACCCCAGCCATGATGCAGTAAGAGGAGCCCTTCACTTCTGAACAGTCTTCCCAAAATCCAGAGTCTCCAAACCCAAACTGAGGGATGTTCCACAAAATACCTAACTGCTTTCAAAAGTGTCAAGGTGACAAAAGACAGCTGTCAGAGACTGGAGGAGACTAAGGGAACACAGTGACTACTAAATGCAATGTAGCGTGGATGGTATCTTGGAAGAAAAAAGATATTGGTAGAAAACTAAGGGCATCCTAATAAAGTCTGTCTAATTAAGGGTACTGTATACCAATGTTAATTTCATGGTGTGATAAATGTACCAGGGTCATGAAAAATGTTTAACACTAAGGGAAGCTGGGAGAACGGTATACAGGAACTCTGTGTGAAGTATCTTTGTAACTCTTTTATAATTCTAAAATTATTTAAAAATAAAGCGTTTTTAAAAAACAAACCAAACAATACAAACACACATACATACTAAATTCAGGTGTCCTAATAGGGATTTTTATGAAGTTTAAGACATAGACCCAAGATTCCTAGAAGAAGTAAGAACATGTAAGAAGTCCTTTCTACTAAAGAATATAAGCCAAATGAACCTTCCCTGTCAAAAAGCTAATGCCTATTTTACAAGCATAATCTCAGGTATTCTTTTCAATTTATAACAAACAAAAGGTCATATACTGACCTGGCTTTTATTAACATGATCATTGGGATGCACGGGTTTCTTACTACCAAGTTCACCTCCGAGCATTTCAATTGCTCTATTGCTAATGACTTCATTTACATTCATATTTGTCTGGGTTCCTGATCCAGTCTGCCAGACCACAAGAGGAAAGTGATCATTTAATTTACCTTCGGCTACCTGCAGAAAAAAAAAAAGTTTAAAAAATGAATCTTTAAAAATAAGAAACAGTCGATATCCATTTAGCTCCTGTGATCAGCTATGATTAAGGAGTCACCTATCAAGTGCTATTATAAAGACGCTCACTTTCCTCATATGCTAAATGATTTACTGATGGTGCCACACAGCCCGTGGTTGTCCAGTGACTCCAAGCTTCTGCAGCATCCATGTTCCAACCATCGCTACTTTACAAAGTGAAAGGTTACCTACCCTGAAAGATACAACAATTTCATGGGTTGCGTGTGAAAACTGAATCAAAGCCATCTTTCTTCTGTATTTCCAACTGCCTCCTCTAATGATACCCAGATAGGGCCACCTGTTAAGGCCGGCACACGTGTTTTTAGATACGTTTACTGTGGCGCTCTGCGGGAATATCCTCCAGATGTTACAGCTGCAGTCAGCATGATAATGAACGAGTTCCCTGAAAGTGAGTCTACTAATAGCTACTTCACTGCACACATGTCCAATGAGTAGCAACTGCCAAGAGTACAGACAGACATAGTCCAGACTTGTCCCTGTTTCTGTGATATAATCTTATGTGTTTGTGAATTATAAGCTTTCTAACAGAATAGGTGCTTAACTTCATCTTCTACAATGATTCTAGCTTAAAAAAAATCAGTACACACCTTAGAAAAGTATCACCTTAAGCAATTACTCCATTTTACAGTAAAATTTTTTCCTGGTTATATAATAGATGTTCATTGTGGGACATTTTGAGAAGTGAGAAAAATATAAGTTACGATAGCCCAACCCCTCAGACACAGTGACTCTTGGCATTCTGGCTTCTCCCTTCAGGCTTGCCCCAAGCAATGCGGGTGCATATTTGCACACAGAAAAACACATGTTTTCTGTTCATATTTTCCAAACACAATTAGGATCATAAAATACACACATTTTGATATCTCCCGACCCCATACTTCCTATACGGTAGGCTCTATCGTAGGACATTCTTAAGAAACAAATTTTCTATGGCTCTACTATATAATTTATATAAGCATGTGTTATGGTTGGTACGGTCTAATGTGTTATTATCATAAAAAGTACTGCAATGAACAACATTGTAAATACAGGTTTTTAACCATTATCTCTGACTACTTCCTTAAGATTATGTAAGTGAATTAGTGAAATTACATTCTCCATACATATCAAATAACCGACTAGTTTTAAAAGGAATCATTTATACATAAAATAAAAAATCAAATATAAGTTTAACAGTTATCTCTTCAAGTTTTCTTTAAACTGTAAAAATTAAAAGGAAAAGTTAAGAGATTTAAAAATAAAAGGTATGGGGTGCCTGAGTGGGGCAGTTGGTTAAGCGTCTGACTTTTGGTTTCAGCTCAGGTTGTGATCTCAGGGTTGTGAGATCAAGCCCCGCATCAGGCTTCAGGTGGAATCGACTTGAGACTCTCTCTCCTTCTGTCCTTTCCCCCCCACTCTCTCTCTCTTTCTAAAATAATCTTTAAAAAAATAAATAAAAAATAAAAAAATAAAAGGTATAGCATCATCCAGAAACTTTTGCCACAATATTTTAAGCACCATATTAATATCCTCACCAAACAAGAATGCTGCCACCCTATCTTGAAATTCATTAACTTAGGAATTCAGTGCCCCTTTTCCCTGCCAGAGCCCAACATCATCTAGTGGAGACGTGGGTCTGAATCCACTGAGTAAACAGCACACTTATCACCTCCTACCTCATCTGCTGCCTTCATTATGGCCTCAGCAATCTTTGAATCAAGACCATAATCCTGGTTTACTTCAGCAGCCGCTCGCTTCAAGATGCCAAAAGCTTTAATAACTGGGATCTAAAATTAATCAGAAAAATATCTCAAAATTGCAAGTTGCATTAAGCATAAAAATTTAAGATTATTATTTTATGCAAGTGCAAAATCTGTACAAAAAACACTAAAGTAAGTAATGCTACAGTAACACTAAGATTACAGATAGGTATGTAATGAACCAAGATTCATCACGATCTGTTTAGGGAACCAAACAAAAGCAAATAGGTTGACTCTTTTAATACATGTGTGTGTCTGCCCCCCCCCCCAAACACACACACATACACAATGTACCACTTTTTTATGATACATTATAATGGACATGCGTTTATTTCATATATATAGACACAAATGGCACTCATTTCACCAGCAAGCACCATTATTTTCCCTCACTGGATTTCATGCCACATTATAATTTTTCCTAATATTTAACTGCCAATAAGTTCGAAATAACCATACTAAATCGGTATCATTTCACCCCAAAGCTAAAAAGCAAGTTATTCTAGTTAGACAATGAATGAGGCTTTGACACTCCTTAAGTCACTGGAATGTACCTCAGAATACTTCTTTAAACCCAGGGTACTACATACACACTTGGGGCTGATGGCTTCTGATGCATCTAACCCGATTTCAAACGCTTTCAGTTCGCAGATCTTTTCACTCCCTGCTCTGAATCACCTCACCAAATTTAAAGGGATGAGATTCAGCAACTTTTGATGACACTTCAATGAAGTGGTATCTGGTTTTTGTAAGACGAGAGAATCCTGTATTCTTGCCAAAATTAATAATGCAGATTGTAGTCTGGATCCCACACGAGGTTTGAAGGGGGAAAGTGTGCAAGAAGGAAGGAAGGGGGGGGGAAAAGAGTACAGGAGAAGCTACAGTCCTCAAGGAGAATCAAGGTGGAAAAACAAAGCAAAGGAAGGAATAGAACATGTTAAACCTGGGCCGAAGAGAGGACATGCTGAGGGTCAAACAGAAAAGGAAATAACAAGAGAACATTTATGTTTTGAATTCTAAGAAACTAGAATTAAAACATTCTGAAGTGTTTTACCAAATGAGATAGAAACAAATGGCACATAGCATTAGAAACTTAAAATCTTGGGCGCCTGGGTGGCTCAGATGGTTGAGCGTCTGCCTTCGGCTCAGGTCATGATCTCAGGGTCCTGGGATCGAGTCCCGCATCGGGCTCCCTGCTCCTTGGGAGCCTGCTTCTCCCTCTGCCTCTCTCTCTGTCTCTCATGAATAAATAAATAAAATCTTTAAAAAAAAAAAAAAAAAACTTAAAATCTTTAAACATGACAAGGATGGGAATTTAAATTTGGACAGGGCACATTGCAGCGGTGGCTTAAACCACTGCCAGACTCGTAACCGACGGCCCCTGCTCTGGCCGTCCCAGAGCAGTGACTGACCCTGGTGTCTACGGACTCAGAAAATGAAGAGGGTCACAGCACAGTTTCACTGACTACAATTACAACAAAACGGTAAAATGTCACTGGGGGAAAAAGAAGGGTCTCATTATTCTTAATTTACTCACATTAGAAGTTCATAATCTTTTTTGTTTTTGTTTTCCTTTGGACCTCAGGTACCCTTGCTGCTGAAGCAGGACCATTAAAATTGAGCTATGCTTACTCCTACCAATAGTGCTTAGCACGGACCTCCTTAGTCCCAGGAGTTGAACTAGATGAGGACATTTTAGGATCAGCTGCTACCCTTTGTCACCTAACCATGTCGTCTGACCCTAGTTTACCTCGGCACCAAGCTGACTGTCGGTGGCAATGACAAAAGATGTTCTTCAAAGAGTCAGCTGCCTGTTGTAAAATTGTATTAAGCCTGTCAAGATTCGATTGTAAAGGCTTAGGAATGGGCTAAAATATGGAAGTTAAAATGACTGTAAGATAAAAAGTATATTTAGAAGACAGCTATTAAACAGTGTCTTCCCGGATGAAGCCTGGCTACTTCTAGGCTCCTAGCCCATCCTGCACCCTGGCACTGACTAGTGTTCATACTGCAGCTGGGCTCCAGCAGCATCTGTAAGCTATCCACCAATTCTTTTCATTCTCTGACATCTCGGAAGCCAAGATGCATCATCATATAATCAATGGCAGGCACAACTCTGACAGCCTTTTTCTTTCTTAGTGCTACATACTGGTGCATCTTTTAACTGAGGTCATCTTAGATTTAATGAAATATGGCAGAAAGTTTTCTAATCCTTCAATCATTCATGTGGCCTTGCACAGATACTTATGCATTATCTATTATAAGGCAGATATGGTGAAGAATAATTTTTTATGTATTTGTGTATACTTTTCTGGAAACTAAAACCAAGATAGAAAGTATTATATTAAAGAAAAATCTGTTTTAAGTCAGTTTTAAAAAAATCAGTCTTAAATCAGTGTAAAAAACTAAGTATTAAAACTAAAAATGTTTAAACTAAAATTCTAGTAAAAATCTGAAAAAACCCAGCAAAAATAAAAAGACAAATCACTGGGCGCCTGGGTGGCTCAGGCGGTTAAGCATCCAACTCCTGATTTCAGCTCAGGTCTTGATCTCAGGGTCTAGAGTTCAAGCCCTGCATTGGGCTCCACACTGGGCATGGAGCCTAATTAAGAAAAAAAAAAAAAAAGACAAATCACTTAGTTCTATCAAATAAAGCCCTAAAATATTCAAACTCACAGCTCAAAGTAACAGTACTAAGCTTCAAAAAGTTCTTTGATATTTTAAAGAGAAACATGCTATTACTCACAAAGCCAATTCCATAATAACTTATTTTAACTCTGTAAAATATTTATTTATGAAATAAAGTGACTCATTTGAATAAAGCCAACACTTCCATAAAACCACTTACTGGCATGCGTTCTGTCACACCTCCAATCTTAAAATTCATTGTAGATCTCACAGTCTGGGCGCCATAATACTTATCATTTGGGACCTTGAGTTCACCAAAGGTGTCAAACTCTATCCTAAAGGAATTTTGGCTTGCCTAAAGAGAAAAAATAAGACACTGTTATAGCTTGAAAAGAAACTGAGTATCAAAACAACAATATCCTATTAGCTGGGAGGGGAAAGAATCTTTAATAAGTACTACAAAGACAAAAAGTCCCACTGGATTCTCATTCCACTCTCCAGTTCTTTTCTTGACAAACGTCTGTCAATTTTTTTTTTTTTTGAGTATAGTTGACATGCACAATGTTACACTAGTTTCAGGTGTATAACATGGTGACTCAACAATTCTAGGTCATGCTATGTTTGCCACAGTGTAGCTACCACCTGTCACCATACATTATTACCACACCATCCACTATATTCCTTATGCTGTACCTTCTACCCCATGACTTACTTCATTCCATATTTGGAAGCCTGTACCTCCCACTCCCCTTCACCCATTTTGCCCATCTCCTCCTCCCCTCCCCCTCTGGCAATCAGTTTGTTCTCTGTATTTATGGGTCTGCTTCTGCTTTGTGTTTGTTTATTCATTTGTTTTGATTTTTAAATTCCACATATAAATGAAATCATAGGGTATTCGTCTTTCTCTGACTTATTTCACCTAGCACGATACCCCTCTAGGTCCATCCATGTCATCGCAAATGGCAAGATCTCATGTTTTTTATGGCTTAGTAATATTCCATTGCATATATATACCACACCTTCTTTACCCATTGGGCTGCTTCCATAATTTGGCTGTTGTAAATAATGCTGCAATAAACATGAGGGTGCATCTATCTTTTTGAATGAATGTTTTTGCTTTCTTTGGGTAAATATCCAGTAGTAGAATTACTGAATCATATGGTATCTCTAATTTTTTCAGGAACCTCCATACTGTTTCTCCCCAGTGGCTGCACCAGTTTGCATTCCCACCAACAGCACAAGAGGGTTCCTTTTTCTCTATACCCTCACAAACACTTGTTATTTCTTATCTTTTTGATTCTAGTCATTCTGACAGGTGGAAGGTGATATATAATTATGGTTTTTTGTTCTTTGACAAATAGTGATGTTGAGCATCCTTTCATGCCTCTGTTGGCCACCTGTACATCTTCTTTGGAAAAATGTCTATTGAGGTCCTCTGCTCATTTTTCAATCAGATTATTTGTTGTTGTTGTTGTTGTTGTTTTGGTGTTGAGTTGTATAAGTTCTCTATTTTGGATTTAACCCCTTATCAGATATCATTTGCAAATAATGCAGATGTTGAAGACAGACTGTAGAATTCACACACTATGCCGAAGATAAAGGAAAGCTTCTGCAGTAAAAATAGTAATCTTTTCCAATTCAGGAGTATACCTCTTATTGGTCAAGGTTTAGCCAATTCAGTGTACTTGGGTTAATCTCTATTTCACTGGGAACTTTAGAAAATGGCCTAAGAATGATACTTTAAAATTTGTAAATATTAGATATCTAAGCAGAGCTTCACCATGGTCTACAAATACTAAGAGCCACAGCATGGTGTGATATAAACAGCCCAGGCTTTGCAGTCAAACAGCCCCCCCCCCCCACTTAGTAGCTGTGTCACCTTCAGCAAGTCAGTTTTTCTCATCTATAAATTAAATGTAGAGATACAGGAGGATGGGCTAGGTCAGTTCTCAAGCTTTTCAGGGCAATGGAACCCTTTGAGGATATGAAGAAAGCTATGGATCTTTTCTCTAGAAAAATGAACATAAATACATATATGAAAAACCTTACATATGATTTTAGGGAGTTTATATCTTGAAGCCAACCCACCACCCAGAATAAGAACCCATGATCCCAAGTCCCTTTTCTACCAAGGATTCTACCAAGTACCTCAACTTCTGCTAATAAAAAAGTTAACAACTGCTCAACAAATATTTTAGAATACTATAAAAAAAGATTTACTGTAAAACACTAAGAAGTTGGAATTTACATGGGATAATTTATATCAAGGAGACTTCAGAAAGTTACTCAGAGCTTTAATTAATGTGCATTAATTATGAAATAAACATGGTCAGATGATTCAAAAGATTTAAAAATCCCTAGCCGAGTAATCCTGTTTTAGTAAATAGTCCTCTGAAAAATTTAATTTGTGGTTATCTTCTGGGACCAGACAGATTTACAAAACCCTTTATATGTTACAAAGCCTTCTGGATTGCAGAAATAGAAAAGTATCATCGTATCTAGGTAGAAATACAGTAGTGTTACCAATGAGGTACATTTTTTTTCTATGTCTAAAAGTCTGCAGAGTACTGGCCTAAGCCAACAAGCAGCAACAGCTAATAAAAATAATCACACCTCAGCATTTACTGTGCTAATGTAGCAAATTCTGTCCAAGTATCACCTTCCTTGACTTTCACAACCACTCTAGGAGATTTTATTATTACCATCTCCACCTCAGAGGAAACACTGGGGCTTGGAGAGATTAATCTCAGGGATCACCCACTTAGCGAGAAGAAGGCCTGAAACCCCCAAACCCTGGACTGTCAAAACCCGAAAGCTGTTTGGATTACTACTTTTTTGTTACTACTTCCAAAAGCCAAGAAACGGAGGGAGTAACTTCAGATTGGCCACAACCAGCCCTTGACTTATACCCCTAACCCTGGAGAATAAAAGGAGGTGAGGATGTGTAGTTAGATTTTTCTCTAGTAGGGCTTGGTTACACTTGACACCACGAAACACCCACTTGCTTCCTACCCTGTAGATCAAAAGCACCTGGGGTTTTCTATCTCAAATGCACAAATAAAAATATGTTGCATTATGATCTTTGTTTCAGATAGCCTAAGGAAATATCCACATATGTTAAATTAGACTTTGGCCCAGTAACACCAGCAAGCGTTAGCAGTGACACGGGACACATAAGCTACATTTTCTTCCTCTCATCACCTCGTTACATGACAGCAACACCATGCCAGCTCCAAAGGGAGGTCAGTTTCCATCAGTCACTCGAGGAATCAGGTTCAGCTCCTTGGATTTACATCATCGCTTTCTGTGTTCAAAATTATTAATTTTTCATCATAAAACAGCAATAACTTTGTCCCCTAAGTAACTGGTTTCTATGGTAAAACTCAGATCCATTCAAAGCTACTTGAAAAGATCTAGATGAATGTATTTTACTATATTCTTCAGCATAAACCTGAACAATTTTTTAATTCCGAATCAAGAAACAACAACCTCAAATTCTAGGAGCTTGACAGTGATCATTAAAATGTGCAGAAGTCAATTGTGGCTGAAATCACAATGTCAGCAAAAAATTAAAAAAATATGTTTACTGTCCCTATAATAAAAATCAACACCCCAAATTTGCAACAATAAACATTGTTTGCAGCAGCTTAGGTAGCTAATAACAAACTGTTGCAAGAAGCCAAAGTTATCTCTTTATTTGAACCCCAGGAAATCTACAGGTCGCATAAATTTGTAAAATAGAAACTGAAAGGATGCTGTAAAATACTTTGCAAGGCACCAGGAATTAGAAAAAACTATCTGTCAGAGAAGGCTATGTTTATGCGGGGTCAGCATCTATTAGAGAAGCTCATATATATATATATATATATATATATATATATATATATATATATATAAAGAGAGAGAGAGAGAGAGAGGAACTATGAACCAGGTAACTTTCCCAATCTCTTCATTCTTCTCAAAAACCTACAGAAGCCAAATTTCTTTAAGTGTTCTTTACAGTAACCCCCAGAAAAGACCTTTATACAGTGATCTGGTACTACATAAACACATGCATATATGCACACAAGGCTGAAACAAAAACTTCACAAAACAGCAGGAAAATTTTTTCTTCTATGCCATTCTATTCTGTCAAAATAATAATAATAATGTTGGTAACTACCCACTACATTGATTTCACCGTCCACTAATGAGTCCACCTAAGGTCTGAAAAGCACTCGTGTTGTTTTCAAGATTTTCCACATTATCGTGTACATCATCTCTTCCCAGTGGCTTGGGCAAGAAAAGGAGGAATGCTCATCCTGAATTAATGAGAAAATGATCAGTGCTTTTGATGAAAAATGAAGTGATGAATGGCATCTCTTAAATACATGTTTTTAATTCATACAACATAATCCACTATTACAAAAAACTAGTGTTTCTGAAAACCGTGCCTTCACATGCCATAATTCAGAAAGAGTTTCTAGCAGGAGGCAGTTTATCACTTCAGGGTAACGCCATGGTTTAAGTTTAACTGGCCAGGCATGGGGCAGGCACAAAGTGCAATTTGCCATGGGTTCCTGTGAGATCCGTGTTCATTTCAAATCACCTCCCCTTCTGGAGAAGCATGAAGGGTAATGGTCATGTTCACTGTAGTCTTATTGTCATTAGGCCCTAGAAATACAAAGTACTATTGTAAGCAGCTGCTAACCCCAGGAACCTCCAAAATTAATGAGGTGTTCTCAAAATCTGAATGCCAGTCTAAACCTGAAAGGTCAAAAATATGGGCCTTTAGCCTCTAAGATGTTCCCACGTACATTCATGTGTAAGATAACCATTAACTAAACCATGAAATCTCCTAAAGAAACAAAATGCCTTTCAGATTCTGTTTAAAGTGGGTTAAAAGAGTATTTCAGTATTCAAGAAAATCCAAATCATTTCTCATGTAAAAGGACTATCCAAAGATATAAAAATCCACTATTTGACTTCATTGTGTTCGGGTTTTCGGTTTCTTTCTGAAAAAGTCTGTCTGGTCTTAAAATGTGGGTACTAAGGAGGGCACGTGTTGTGATGAGCACTGGGTGTTATACGCAACTAATGAATCACTGAACACTACATCAAAAACTAATGATGTACTACACAGTGGCTAACTGAACATAATAATAAAAAAGATTTCTCAAATTCATAAACTTCTGCTTCCTTCCAAAAAAAAAATGTAGGGTTACCAAGTCTTGCAATACTGGCAAATACATAATAAATGTTTTTTTAAGATTTTTTATTTATTTATTTGACCGAGAGATAGAAGCACTAGTAGGAAGAGAGGCAGGCAGAGGGAGAAGCAGGCTTCCCGCTGAGCAGGGAGCCCGATTCGGGGCTTGATCCTAGGACCCTGGGATCATGACCTGAGCTGAAGGCAGCCGCTTAACTGAGTTACCCAGGCGCCCCTACATAATAAATGTTTTATTGATATTACATTGCAATACAGAAGATATTATCTATGTTTCCAGACTTTACAGCCATTCTGCAGATCATTAAAGAAATAAAGAAAAGTGACTTTAAAAGATGTACGGCTTCCCTATCCACCATGCCAGCAAAGCAGTATCATAGCTGTTCTCCATTAGACATTCTTACTCTCACTGCAGTATTTCTCCTGGGTAGTTTTTATCACATGGTAACTAACTGTGCATCATTTCTTTGCTTATTTAATCTCCCCTGCTAGTCTCTAAACTCTATGCCTGTAATGACTGTCTTTTTTTCATAGGGCCCAATACATAGCAAGCATTCAATAAATATGTTATCTTCCTACTGGATAAACATTCGTGTTCTTTTAGATAAAAGGTAACTTAGGGCATTTAGGGTTATGTAAATTCTCAACAGTAGCAGTAAGAAAAACTCCATAAAATCAACACAAAGCTTTTGGAGTGGAGCTTAAAGGGCAAGAGATATATTTAGAATTAGGGGGGAGAATCTATCTTCATTTGATCTTAGCGATCATTACAACACTAAAAGCAAGGCAGTGCTATTTTTTGAACATTTAAAGCAGGACAGATTCAGTTCTCCAGTCTCCGAGTCCCTTTTACAAAACACTAAATTAGTAAAAACTACATAAATTTTTAAAAGGCTCTAAAATGCATTAAAATTATTAGAGCAGGGAGTTGCAGGAACATAAAGCACCCCTGATTTTGTAGTTTCAAGCATAGTAATGCCATGAAATTACCTTCACGTTTATAGTTCAGAAAATATCTTGGGCCTTTGAATTATGCTAGATGGAGGCACTAATTTAATGAGCACTCACTATTTCCCAAACACAAAGTACTTTCACATGGGCAATCTTGCTGGGTACCTGCTCTTATTTCCATTTTACATGCAGAAACCGAGGCACAAAGACAAGTTGCCCCAAACTCCAACTCTGAGTAGCAGCCTAGGATGTGAAATCACATCTGACTGCAAAGCTCATACTACAGCACAGTGGACTGTGCAGAACTGTTAACTCTTCCTAAACTACATTTATTTTCCAAACTTTTCCTAACAATACACGTGTGTATCAGTATTTATAATGCTCGTTAAAGCCCAAATTACTGAAGGTGCTACTCTAAAGAGCAAAAGACTTGAACCTGGACCTTGTTAAGTTCCTTAGGTCTTTCTGAATAAAAAGTACTGACTTAGCTACAGTTAGATCTTATCCAATCTCCCCTAACATACTTCAGGACACTGTCCCTCTCCACGAGTTTCAAGTTTTACAAAAGTGGGGGAAACCACAGTCAGCCTAACAAACGAAATAGGCAATTTTCATGAAAAGCAAAATCTTTTAAGTTCCTGAGAACCTTCAACCCCACCTGGAGGCCTGAAAGCAGATCACCACACAGCGGTGATAAGAAGCCACAGGTCAGAGGCGACCATCAGCAGCCGGCCTGCTAAGGGGCAGGGGCGGCAGCGGCCCTCGCCCCCGCCTCCCAGCCCGGCACAGTCCCCAGGGCAGCGGCCAGGGTGGGGGCCTCCGCACCGGCAGGAGCGCAGCAGTAACCGCCGCCGGGGCGCCCCCCACACCCCACCCGCCCGGGAACGCCCGAGGGAGCCCCGCAGGACCCTCGGCGCCGGATGCCGCCCCTGCCCCAGCGCTCACTCGGGAAGCAGGCGGCACGGCGAGGCCCGGAAGCCAGCCACGCGGGCACGCAGCCCACGCCGGGCTCTGCCGGGACGCCCCGGGAATCCCTCTCCGCTGCCCGGCCGGCGAGCGGAGGGCTGAAGGTCACCGCTGGAAGGCCGGGACTCGGACGGCCCGCGCTCACCATTCGGGCGAAGTTCAGGGGCCGCAGTGGGAGGACGGCCGCCGCTCTGAGGCCGGGAGCTGCGGCTGAGCCTGGAGGCCGCACGAGACGACGCGAGCGCGCGAGGAGCCGGACGGCGCGATACATGGTACGACGGGAGCCTGGGTAGAATTTGGGGTGGTGGAGGCCACGCCTCCGCGAGGGCTGTCAGAACCCGTCCCGCCCACGGCGCCTCACTCTTGTCCAATCAGCAGCCCCAAGCCCAGCGGGTGGGGCGGGACCAATCGTGAATGGCCAGTAAAGAGTGAGGAGGCGGGCTAACTTCCTTGTTGTGGAGCGGACCCTTGAAGCCGTCGGATTCATGGGAAACTCGTTAGAGGGGAATTATGGGAAAGGAGGTTCAGGTTACACTTTGCAACAGTTTGATCGCTGTGTGAGGCGGGAGGTCTGGAGAATTAGCTAATGAATGAATCCGTGGTTTGGTCAATGACATATTCTAGAAAGAAGTATTTATGATGTAATCACTCATTACTGGTTCTCTCTTTGAAATCTTAAAATTTCTTCCAGATTACATCTTCCATATAGAAATTGTGGAAATCGAAGCAAAGTATAAACGATGAAATAATAATCTATAATGCCGACACTTAAAAAAGTCATTTTGAGGTCTCTGCAGTTTCCTTTCTCTTCTAAACGGGTACACTAGAGAACTGTCTTTTAGGGGCGCCTGAGTGGCTCAGTCGTTAAGCGTCTGCCTTCGGCTCAGGTCATGATCCCAGAGTCCTGGGATCAAGCCCCGCTTTGGGCTCCCGGCTCCGTAGGGAGCCTGCTTCTCCCTCTCCCACTCCCCCTGCTTGTGTTCCCTCTCTTGCTGTGTATCTCTCTGTCAAATAAATAAAGTCTTAAAAAAAAAAAAAAAAAGAACTGTCTTTTAAAGTGTAGTGAGGAAGATGTCTATAATTATAGGTGATTTTAAATTTTTGTTATTTACATTTACGTTCTCCAAGTTTTTTGCATTGATAATATACATATTCACATTAAAGGCATATTGTTTTAGTATAATAGGATGACAGAAAAGCACGAACTGATACTAAATTGCTTCTGACCCACAGTTTTATCTCTTCTTGCTTCTCTTGTCTGTTGCTTGAAACTAGATGACAGTTAATGATGAAAGAAAACCATTGGATGATGTCTAGAAGTCAAAAGTCCAGGACCTGGAAAGCCAAGCTTATAAGAGTTAGTCTTTGCCAAACCTCTGGGTAACACTGCTTAGGTTATTTTGTGGCTTATGAATTTGACTCATATATATTTAAAATATGAGAATTTAAATGAGAGAGCATGATAGTTGCACTACAATCAAAACTCTAAAACCTCACCTGAACTCTTTAAACCTCAGTGTCTCTTCCCTTTGTCAACTGATGATTCAGAAATTACTAGAATACTTGATGAAAAAGTGAAACCAACAGTTACTTAGAAGTTAGAAAGTCCTGGGCGACTGGGTGGCTCAGTTGGTTAAGCGACTGCCTTCGGCTCAGGTCATGATCCTGGAGTCCCTGGATCGAGTCCCGCATCCGGCTCCCTGCTCAGCGGGGAGCCCGCTTCTCCCTCTGACCCTCCCCCTTCTCATGTGCTCTCTCTCATTCTCTCTCTCTCAAATAAATAAATAAAATAAAAAATCTTAAAAAAAAAAAAGAAGTTAGAAAGTCAGGACAGAAGAAATTCAGAATCAAAAGATAATGCAGTGGTTTTAGGAAATAATGAACCACCTATCCCACATGCTTAGGCTTCTCACCATTAAAAGGCAAACAACACAAAGTTTAGTGTGAAGATAATAGTGTTAGTGTTGTCATCAATTTGACAGAAAACTGCAAGAACATTTACTAACAATCACTATCACTTCCTAGAAAATGCTAATGTTTTGATGCATTTGCTCCATATCCTTTGTAAAATAAAAGAGATAACAAATTACTGATATTAGAGAGGCATTTTCTTCCCATCCTCCCAGAAACTATTATTTTGCTCCATATCCTTTCAGTTCACTGGTGTATTTTTTGCTTTGCATATTGATATGCAAAATCAGTGGTTTTAAAATTTTTTAATTTTACTGTTCTTTAATGGAACTGTTTTTGAGATCTAGCTATGATCTTTTTTTTTTTTACTTTTCTCAGTTTTAATTTCTAATATGGTAAATCTTGATCAATCCACATAAAGAAAAGCTCTTGGGTCGGGGGGGCGCCTGGGCGGCTAAGTCCACTGAATGTCTGCGTTCGGCTCAGCTCGTGGTCCCAGGGGTCCTAGGATGGAGCCCCATGTCAGCCTCCCTGCTCAATGGGGAGACTGCTTCTCCCTCTTCCTCTGCCTGCCACTTCCTATGCTTATGCTCGCTCTCTCTCTCTTTCTCTGCCTCTAGCAGAAAGAATATCCCCACAGAGTCAGGAGATCTGAGTTTGAGACCTGCACACCCCTTCTGACTTGCTCGGGAGACTGACTCCAACACTGTATCATCATCTCTTTGTACCAGAACCATCCCCTGGCCTTCCACCCAACCTCTGACCTAGCCGTGATCTTTTTAACTTACCTATCACAGGGGTTATTACATTTTCTTTATCACATTTTCTTTTTTTTTTTTGAGATTTTATTTATTTATTTATGAGAGAGAGAGAGAGAAAAAGCAAGCGGGGGGGAGGGGCAGAGAGAGAGAGGGAGAAGCAGACTCCCTGCTGAGCAGGGACCGGGACTCAGGACTCAATCCCAGGACCCTGGGATCAGGACCTGAGCTGAAGGCAGATGCTTAATGACTGAGCCACCCAGGCGCCCCTCAATATTGATATTTCTATGCTAGTTGGTTATTATTTGCCTTATGTATGTTTCTCATTTTATTTTGGATAATTTTGTTTCATTTTTTTCTTTGAACATATCTCCTGTTTCCACCACATGGTTTAATATTTTTAAATACAAATTGGTAGACTTTTAGCAAATGGTCTGTTTTAATCCTTTTCAACAACCACCTGCTGATACATGTTACAATCCAGAAAATTTTCTAAGCATTTTATGTATTGTTTTTTTTTTTTTTAAGATTTTATTTATTTATTTGACAGAGAGGGACACAGCGAGAAAGGGAACACAAGCAGGGGGAGCAGGAGAGGGAGAAGCAGGCTTCCTGCTGAGCAGGGAGCCCGATGCGGGGCTCGATCCCAGGACCCTGGGACCATGACCTGAGCCGAAGGCAGACGCTTAACGACTGAGCCACCCAGGCACCCCATGTATTAATTCTTTTAAAAGTCAAAGCAGCCCTGCAAAGTAGGTCCTATTATTCCTGTTCACAGAAGAGAAAATTCATGCTGAAGAGTATCCAACTAGGCCACGATCTTAACTATTTTACACTCACATTGTGGGACTTATTTTCTATATCATTATTAATATTTCTCAGGAAACAGTACCTGGTACCACACAATGATTAAAAATAATTGATTAAAAAATAAATGGGTTTTGGCAAAATTTATTTTCCAAATAGGGTCACAACAATATCTTCCATTCCATATGGCCTTCTACAGGGTGAATTTGCCACAGGAGAGTCTAAATATCCTCCCCTTTAATATTGGCAGGCCTTATGCCTTGCTAATAACCAACAGAATCTGAGAAAAGTGACTGCTAAAGCTAGAATAGAAAAGATCGTGATTCTTCCTTGTGGTTTCTTGACATACTTGTTCTGTGGTGAGCCAACCACCACGTAAAAAGGTTGGACTACCCTAAGACAGTCATGCCAGAGAGGCCATGCATGGGCATTGCAGCCAACAGCCCAGGCTCTCCTCCCAACTGACAGCCAGCATCAGTTCTCAGCCTTGTGGGTGAGCTGTCTCAGATACCTGGCCCAGATGGACTTACATAACTGGAAACCCACCAATAGAACAGACTCCAAGTTAGACAATCTAATTGTTGTAATTTTATTTCTCTTCTGTTCTCTTGGTCCTGCCCTTTTGTTGCAGAATTTTATCAAAAAGATGTGACTGCTGCTTGACCCATGAGCTAGACCGGTGTACTTGGAGACTCTTCCCCTCCCCTGTCCTTGGAATGTCTCTCCTGCTCCCAGAGGCTGCTCCAAGGACACAGCCTTGAGATGGTGATGTGTTGAAAACACCCTCATGGTACACATGACTGAGCCCACTTAGGACCTCTTTATGAACTTTTAAGATTTGGAAGGTGGGTGTGGGGATCCATTAGTCTTGCTGCCACTCAAGACAAACCTATGTGAGTTCCCTTTGCTATACTCAACACAACATGGTAATACAACTTTTCTAGAATTGTCTTTCATACAGAAAGTTTTCATTTGCTTTTTTTTTAAGATTTTATTTATTTTAGAGACAGAGAAAGAGTGATTGCATGCATGAGCAGGGACAGGGGCAGAGGCAGAGGGTGAGGGAGAGGAACAAGCAGACTCCACACTGAGTACAGAGACCCACTTGGGGCTCAATCTCATGACCCTGAGATCATGACCTGAGCCAACCAAGAGTTGGATGCTTAACAGACTGAGCCACCCAGGTGCTCCCCGCCGCCAAATTTTCATTTGATTCTAATGGACAGTGTTGTTCACTGAAATTTTTAAAGAGTAGAGACACTCATATGAACACATTTACAAATATTTATTTACTGAGCATATGTTTGAAAGTTCTTGCTTTCCCATTTTTTATATCTTTTTCCTTCATTATACTTTGTCACCTTTCTGCAACAGAAATATTAGAGTGGTATAAAACTTAGATTATAAATTAAACCTTTTGCTCAGCATTCACAACATAATGTCCTATTTTCAGAATCTCAGCTGACTTTGACTGCCATTCCCAAGTGAGTTTCATGGTTTAGTTCCAGTCTGGGCTGAATGTCGTCTATAGGTTTACTTGTCATTAAGAGAGGAACATTTTCAATTTTATTCTTCACTCTCATCTCTAGTCAGCATCTTTGCCTACATCAGGAAGCTCAAGACTCTTCATATAAGGAGTGATGTGTATAAAGCCCTGTTTGCTGGCAACCCTGCAATGTAGTCCAGGGATATTGGATTGCTTCCTCCTAGTTGGCACTCTGCTACCCATCTAGCCCACCTCTTTCTAGGTCTCCAAGCCCAACGAGTTATCTCTGCCTTGTTTGCTGTTCTTCTTAATCGCTGGGAATATTGCATATTTGTTTTATAGAACTCATAAAATTAAATTTTTAAAAGTTGTAACTGGTTGTTCTAGACACTTTTTAAATTTCCCATGATCTCTGGTAAGCCTGTTTCTCAGGGTAGAGAAAAGGCAGTCATCACTGGGAGTTTGTTAGGGGAGGAGCCCAGCTCATCTTCCCATGATAATTTGAATTTTCTAGAACTGGAATTATGGCTTCATATATAAACTCTTTTTTTTCTGTTTTTTAAAATATGCTTTTTTTTGGTTAATTTCTTCTTATTTTCACTTAGTTCACTGTGTTGTATGTGTTGTGTTTCCCAATTTCCTGACTTGAAATCTAGTTCAGAGTTTCTGCAAGGGTGGGATGTATATCAATCTTGGTACCCTGGTGATTGTAGGTGGGCCAGGGATGTAACATTAATTAATATTGATCATTATCCCATTTTTTATTTTCTTTCAGCCCTACCCACTTAGTAAGAAAGAGTCTCTTTTTTTGGTGCAGGTGTATATTTTATACCTCTCTAACACTTGCTAATATCTTTTTGTAAAAATAGAGGGAAAGTCTTTGGTGAAACTTTATCTATATCTATATAGCTATATCTATCTAAGGTATAGAATTCAGCTACAATTTCTTTATTTTTCTATTTTTTTAAAGATTTTATTTATTTATTTTAGAGAGAGAGAGAGTGCACAAGCGTGCGAACGGGCGAAGGGCAGAGGGAGAGGGAGAGAATCTCAAGCAAACTCCATGCTCAGCATGGAGCCCAACATGGGGCTCGATCCCACAACCCTGAGATCATGATCTGAGGGGAAACCAAGAACTGGACACTTTACCAACTCAGCCACCCAGATGTCCCTCGGCTACAATTCCTATGTTTCCCTTCTACTCATCAATGAAACCAATTTTTCATTTGCAGCCATAATATAAAGTTACATTTTTATTTAAATAAAATGTACATCAATTTGAAACAAAATATTAAGTATATTATGAAGGTGTTATGCCATAATTGAAATTTGGGAAACAATGGCTTGTTCATTTATTACATTACTTAATAATGAAAATGTAATATGAATACCTTTAAGTTAATCATTGACACCATATATTTTCAATTTAGGATACAACGTTTTGTCCATGTGAAATAAGTTTTTTATTTTATGAGACATAAATTAATAAAATTAGAGAAACAGTTCAGTATGTCCAACATCCCAATAACTTCGATAAACAATGTACAAGAAACCATTGAACAACTAAATTTAAGAAAATATCTTAAGACTAGCAGACATAAGTTTTCAGAGTAAAAGCCTACCAAGTGCCCAGAACAACTGGGAACACAGGACAGAATAAGTCACATCAATGAGAAATGTTAGAACACTGAGAGCAAAAAGAAGAGTTTCTAGAAAGAAAATCAAACAAGCCCCCTCATAAAGATTAGGAATCGTTACGACTTCTCAACAACATTGGAAGCTAGAGGGCAGTTGACTAATGTCTTCAAATTGTTGAAAGAAAATTATTTCCAATTTAATATTCTATACCCAGCCAAATCAAGTGTAAGGATAGAATAAAAATATTTTCACATATATTCTGTCAACTTCAACTGTATGAGGATGATGAAAACAGCAAAGCAAATACTGTATTAATTAATCTCTGCTAAATTTTAGTTTTTTACAAACTTTTCTTTTCCCCAATAATAATGATTTGTTAGGTTTGTAAATACATGCAGAGAGAAGTGGAAATATTCAGTGTCTCTTATAAAACTTCCCATCTGTCCTTTTTCAGAAAATCCCCAGAGAGAGTGTTCCACCAGAACTAGGCAGTAAGCCAAGGGAGAGGCAGTCATGAGCTTCAGAAAAGAGAGTCTCCAACATAGGCAACATACATGGAAAATTCTCTAAATGAACGTATGACCACTTGCACATATCATAAAGAGCAACCATGGCAGGCTGAAGCAAATCAGAGCCTCCAGGAGATATTTCTTCCAGAATACAAAATGTTTAAAGCCTTGAATATATATTCATGAAAGATTTAGACAATTGAGGGAGAATTTGGAAATTGAATTTCTGATAAGTCTTAGAAAATTCAGCAAAGAAAAAAAAAGACAACTATTAAACCAAGAAATAAAAATAGTTGTATTTTTCAGGAAAGGAGAAATAATCATTATTAAATTTGAATGGTCTAGTTATAATAAATCAAATATTGAATATTGACCTAACCAAAATTATGATGTAATATTAAAGGAAAAGAGAAATGAAAACACATTAATCCTCATTTCTGATAGTGGGAAGTCATGACCTACAACCACAAACTAAAAGAAACAAGAAATAAGTACTGGAATGTTACTGAGGAGAGTCCTAGACATATACCTGGAACTGGAAATGGTGGATCTGTGTGGGGACAAATGGCAGAGGGGTAGAGAGCGATCACTGCTTATGTAGAATGTCTTGAAGAACTTCTTGATTCTTAAAACTATGTGCATATACAATAACCTTGAAAAACACCAAAATAAGCAATAACAACAACACAAGCTAACCTACTTTCTCTGTTTCCAAAGAAAAATAAAGGAAAAAAAAATCAATTCTTCTACTAATGTGCTGGATTCCATACCCTCACAAAGACATTGTTCCTTAAATTTTCCGCCCTCTTCCTTCTGTCATCAGTTTCTCTTTATTGGACCATTGCCAGAACTAATACTGTAAACTTGCTGCATTATCCTTCATGTTTAAAAAACAAACCTGCCTTGAACTTGCATCCCACTTCAGCTACCTGCCCATTTCTAGGACATACTGTACTCATGCACCGTCTTCACCGCTTCACCTCTCATTCTCTCAATAGGAGGGTCTGCTTCAGTCACCGGCTGCCTTCAGTAAGCATCACTGCACTGATACTGCTCTTGTCAAGGTCACCAATGCCTTGCACTAACCCCAGTGCAAGTCCAATGGACAGTTTTCTGTATTTTCAGCAGCACTGATGCAATTGACACGCCTTCCCCTTGGAACTATCTTTCTTGATCTTTGTAATTTGAACTCTGCCCCCTGACTTCATTGACCACTTCTTCATACTATTCTTTGCCAGCTCTTCACTTATCAATGAGGAAGTGACTCAGGGCTCAGTCCTAGAAGAGCTTTCCTTTTTCTTTAAAATTTTTTAGTAGATCTCCTGTAACAGAGGGTTGATCTAACCATAATCTTAAACTCTATAGCATGTTATAGAGTATAAGGTTCATTCATATTTGATTTCACTATTTTTTTCCTTTTCTATTCATCCCCTACACTTTTTCTCCTTTTGGTCCCCAGAAAACTACTATAATGTGTTTATTTCTATCATTTTATTCATATGTATTCTTGTAAAATATGTACAGTTGTTTTCTGCATTTTAAAAAATTTTGTGTAAATAGTAATGAAATACACATGTTACTCTCTTTCTCAACCATCTTCCCAGCCATTCCTCTATAATGAAGTGAGTTATCCATTCACATGATTTTCAATGCCATCTTCATGCTGATGTACTTGATGCCCCCAGACTTAATTTTTCCAGCCTAGACTCCTCCTCTGTGTTTCAGATTTATGTATCCAACTGTATAATTAATATCCCTATTTATTTACCTAACTCAATACTCATATCTCAAACTTGATAATACCCCAAAGGATAAGTCTTAGTTGCCATCCCCACCCCATTTTTTCATACTCAGTAAATGGTACTACCATTATTCAAGTTAGAAACCTGGGAGTCTTCTTTGATTTCCGAACTCTGCTCCCATTCCCCAACCAATGCAGATACTGTGCCCAATTTACCAACAAATCCTGGCCATTCTACCTCAAAATTATATCTGAGTCCATCTACTTTCCTCCCTCTTCACTTCCACTATTATCTACTTGCTAATGAAACAAGTAAATGAACAGACCAGTTTCATATAATAGTACATTTCATGTACTAGTAAATGTAATAAAAGAAGCAAGCTGGAAGATGTTTAGAGAAAGATGGAGGGGCACATCTTTTACAGGGAGAGATCAACCTGAGGATGTTGTGTTTGAGCTGAGACCTGAACGCTGAGAGGTAGGCACACAAACACAGAGGAGTGTTCCAGGCAGACAGCTGCAAGCGTAGAGGCCATGGTGAAACGAATAAACAATTATTGAGCAAGCCGAATTCGTCAAACAAATATTCTGTCAACTTCAGCTGTATGAGGATGATGAAAACAGCAAAGCAAATACTGTATTAATTAATCTCTGCTAAATTTTAGTTTTTTACAAACTTTTCTTTTCCCCAATAATAGTGATTTGTTAGGTTTGTAAATACATGCAGAGAGAAGTGGAAATAGTCAGTGTCTCTTATAAAGCGTACCATAAAGTATGCTTCTCTGGGAGTCATTCTGTTGGAAATGACCTGTTTTAGGGATTAACAAGTAACTGAATCCCCATGAGGAGGACACAGCAGTTACCCCATAAGTCCCTAGCTTGTCCCATAGTGTCAAGTTCTTCAGACTCAGAGGATGGGGGAAAACCAGTTTCTTAATTTCTCTTCACCCTCAAGAAAAAGCCCTCCAGAGAAAGAAGGTATGATAATCTTTAACTTTCCTGAGACCTTTCTAAGGCAACTCTTTCTACCTGACTTTTAGGAAGAATAGAGGGATAAGTACATTCACCCTATTACAGGGACTGGGGAAATTCCTGGAAGTTATAGTACAAAGTAATTTTATCTGTTCACTAAGAGTGAAATGAGAAAAGAGCTAGGACTTAGAACAAAATAATAATAATTGTTACGTATCAGTCTGCCAGCATGTTGTTTACAAGCTACAAAGAAATGCGTGATTCATTGCTAATCTCTTTTATCTCATCTACTTGCTTGACACATGTTTCTTTGGCCCATAACTGGAAAGTAATTTGACCCGCCTCATAAATAATCTAGAAATGTCATAGAACAACATCTATGAGCATCCTCATAGTCAATCTCAATGTCATAGATCATTTTAACTATATCATTTGTGAGGTGAGTCAACAATGTCATTCATAACAGTTAAAGTATCAAAATTTAAAAGTTATTTTTTAAATAATTAAATTAATAATTAAATGTTATTCAGATAATAACATACTATCAGATGTGCTTCTTTGAATAGAAGAGAAAGGGTATGTTTCCAGCTATTACAGAGAATTTCATGTAAACATCAGGATATCTTATCTGTGCCCAACTGCCAATATGCCATGAGTTTGTCTTCGGGTGAATAACATTCAAAATGGGCATATCACATGTTGTGGAAAAAAAGTTTTGAATCCCTAGGCTGAAAGAGAGCAAACAGAATGAAGGTCACTAGTTTAGTCTCATCTGGGCCAGTATAGATACCAAAGGAATAACTTTTCTAAAGACAGACAGATCCTGCTAACTTTACCCAGCAAATAAGTGCTGGATCATCCACCGTAAAATGGCAGAAGCAAAAATAAATCCTCTCTAAAGCAGTATACTGATATCTGAGGCTTTGAACTACTCCTATTTTTTTTCTTTCAAATACAATTTTGAGCACTCAGTTTAAAATGTGCACGTGGAGGGGCACCTGGGTGGCTCAGTCAGTTAAGCATCCAACTCTTGATTTCAGCTTGGGCCATGATCTGAGTCATGAGACTGAGCCCCGCATTGGGCTCCACGCTGGGTGTGGAGTCTGCTTGGGATTCTCTCCCTCTCCCTTGCCCTTGCCCCCCCCCCCCCAACCCATGCTTATGCTCCCATGCATGCACTATCTCTCTAAGAAAAATAAACAAATAAATAAATAAATATGCACATGAAAATTAAAAATCACAGGTATATACCCACCCCCCGAAATAAGTAAATAACCATCAAAACAAACCCACAATAAGAATTATAGACACGGATCCTAAGGCAATCATGTTTGTTAAGTTACAAAGGACAAGCTTGAGAATTTTGGCAAGGCTACTAGAAATAAATACTAGAAATTAAAAATAGTGCAATATGAAAAAGAACCAAATACAAATTTCAGAACTAAAAATTACAATAGCCAAAATTGAGACCTCCCTGGATGGGTTTATCAGCCAATTAGACACAAAAGAAAAGAGAGTTGGTAAATTGGATTATGTGGATTACCAATCCACATATTTAAGAAACCCAATGATTCCCTACTGGGATACGTAATCTTTACCTATTTACATCTTAGTGAGACTACAGAAAACCAAAGACTCAAGTTAAAAGATAACAATTATAGATTGAATTTTTAAAAATTTCAAATGAATGCTGTTCCCAAAGGACACATTAAAAACAAACAGATACAAGAAAGCTGAAATCGAAAAGTTGGAAAAGATATTATATGTAAATACAACACATTACAAAAAAGTAACATTGATATCAGGCAATTAAATTTTAAGGCAAAAATCATACCCTGAGATAAAAATGTTCCTTCATAATGATAAAAGCTTTGTTTTGCCAGTAGCGTATAGCAATATTTTTTTTTTTAAGGAAATCTTTTTTTTAAATTATGTTATGTTAATCACCATACATTGTATCATTAGTTTTTGATGTAGTGTTCCATGATTCATTGTTTGCACATAACACCCAGTGCTCCATGCAGAACGTGCCCTCTTTAATACCCATCACCAGGCTAACCCATCCTCCCACCCCCCTCCCCTCTAGAACCCTCAGTTTGTTTTTCATAGTCTATCATCTCTCATGGTTTGTCTCCCCCTCCGATTTCCCCCCCTTCATTCTTCCCCTCCTGCTATCTTCTTCTTTTTTTTTTTTTAACATATAATGTATTATTTGTTTCAGAGATACAGGTCTATGATTCAACAGTATTGCACAATTCACAGCACTCACCATAGCACATACCCTCCCCAATGTCTATCACCCAGCCACCCCGTCCCTCCCATCCCCCCCACTCCAGCAACCATTAGTTTGTTTCCTGAGATTAAGAATTCCTCATATTGGGTGCCTGGGTGGCTCAGTTGTTAAGCGTCTGCCTTCGGCTCAGGTCATGATCCCAGGGTCCTGGGATTGAGTCCCGCATTGGGCTCCCTGCTCGGCGGGAAGCCTGCTTCTCCCTCTCCCACTCCCCCTGCTTGTGTTCCTGCTCTCGCTATGTCTCTCTCTGTCAAATAAATAAATAAATAATCTAAAAAAAAAAAAAAAGAATTCCTCATATCAGTGAGGTCATATGATACATGTCTTTCTCTGATTGACTTTTTTCGCTCAGCATAATACCCTCCAGTTCCATCCATGTCGTTGCAAATGGCAAGATTTCATTCCTTTTGATGGCTGCATAATATTCCATTGTATATATATAAATATATATATACCACATCTTCTTTATCCATTCATCTGTCGATGGACATCTTGGCTCTTTCTATAGTTTGGCTATTGTGGACATTGCTGCTATAAACATCGGGGTGCATGCACCCCTTCGGATCCCTACATTTGTAACTTTGGGGTAAATACCCAGTAGTGCAATTGCTGGGTCCTACAGTAGCCCTATTTTCAACTTTTTGAGGAACCTCCATACTGTTTTCCAGAGTGGCTGCACCAGCTTGCATTCCCACCAACAGTGTAGGAGGGTTCCCCTTTCTCCGCATCCCCGCCAACATCTGTCGTTTCCTGACTTGTTAATTTTAGCCATTCTGACTGGTGTGAGGTGGTATCTCACTGAGGTTTTGATTTGGATTCCCTGACGCCAGGTGATGTTGAGCACTTTTTCATGTGTCTGTTGGCCATTCGGATGTCTTCTTTGGGAAAATGTCTGTTCATGTCTTCTGCCCATTTCTTGATTGGATTCTTTGTTCTTTGGGTGTTGAGTTTAAGAAGTTCTTTATAGATTTTGGATACTAGCCCTATATCTGATATGTCATTTGCAAATATCTTCTCCCATTCTGTTGGTTGTCTTTTGGTTTTGTTGACTGTTTCTTTTGCTGTGCAAAAGCTTTTGATCTTGATGAAGTCCCAATAGTTCATTTTTGCCCTTGCTTCCCTTGCCTTTGGTGATGTGTCTAGGAAGAAGTTGCTGCGGCTGAGGTCAAAGAGGTTGCCGCCTGTGTTCTCCTTCAGGATTTTGATGGACTTCTGTCTCACATTGAGGTCTTTCAACCATTTGGAGTCTATTTTTGTGTGTGGTGTAAGGAAATGGTCCAGTTTCATTCTTCTGCATGTGGCTGTCCAATTTTCCCAACGCCATTTGTTGAAGAGACTGTCTTTTTCCATTGGACATTCTTTCCTGCTTTGTCGAAGATTAGTTGACCATAGAGTTGAGGGTCCATTTCTGGGCTCTCTATTCTGTTCCATTGATCTATGTGTCTGTTTTTGTGCCAGTACCATACTGTCTTGATGATGACAGCTTTGTAATGGAGCTTGAAGTCCGGAATTGTGATGCCGCCAGCTTTGCTTTTCTTTTTCAACATTCCTCTGGCTATTTGGGGTCTTTTCTGGTTCCATACAAATTTGAGGATTATTTGTTCCATTTCTTTGAAAAAAGTGGATGGTATTTTGATGGGGATTGCACTGAATGTGTAGATTGCTCTAGGTAGCATTGACATCTTCACAATATTTGTTCTTCCAATCCATGTGCATGGACCGTTTTTCCATTTCTTTGTGTCTTCCTCAATTTCTTTCATGAGTATTTTATAGTTTTCTGAGTACAGATCCTTTGCCTCTTTGGTTAGATTTATTCCTAGGTATCTTATGGTTTTGGGTGCAATTGTAAATGGGATTGACTCCTTAATTTCTCTTTCTTCTGTCTTCTTGTTGGTATATAGGAATACCACTGATTTCTGTGCATTGATTTTATATCCTGCCACTTTACTGAATTCCTGTATGAGTTCCAGCAGTTTTGGGGTGGAGTCTTTGGGGTTTTCCACATAAAGTATCATATCATCTGCAAAGAGTGAGAGTTTGACTTCTTCTTTGCCAATTTGGATGCCTTTGATTTCTTTTTGTTGTCTGATTGCTGTGGCTAGGACTTCCAATACTATGTTGAATAGCAGTGGTGATAGTGGACATCCCTGCCGTCTTCCTGACCTTAGGGGGAAAGCTCTCAGTTTTTCCCCATTGAGAATGATATTCACTGTGGGTTTTTCATAGATGGCTTTTATGATATTGAGGTGTGTACCTTCTATCCCTATACTCTGAAGAGTTTTGATCAAGAAAGGATGCTGTACTTTGTCAAATGCTTTTCTGCATCTATTGAGAGGATCATATGGCTCTTGTTCTTTCTTTTATTAATGTATTGTATCATGTTGATTGATTTGTGGATGTTGAACCAACCTTGCAGCCCAGGGATAAATCTGACTTGGTCATGATGAATAATCCTTTTAATGTACTGTTGGATCCTATTGGCTAGTATTTTGGTGAGAATTTTTGCATCCATGTTCATCAAGGATATTGGTCTGTAATTCTCCTTTTTGATGGGGTCTTTGTCTGGTTTGGGGATCAAGGTAATGCTGGCCTCATAAAACGAGTTTGGAAGTTTTCCTTCCATTTCTATTTTTTGGAACAGTTTCAGAAGGATAGGTATTAATTCTTCTTGAAATGTTTGGTAGAATTCCCTTGGGAAGCCATCTGGCCCTGGGCTTTTGTTTGTTGGGAGATTTTTGATGACTGCTTCCATTTCCTTAGTGGTTATAGGTCTCTTCAGTTTCCCTATTTCTTCCTGGTTCATTTTTGGTAGTTGACACATCTCTAGGAATACATCCATTTCTTCCAGATTATCTAATTTGCTGGCCTAGAGTTGCTCATAATATGTTCTTATAATTGTTTGTATTTCTTTGGTGTTGTTTGTGATCTCTCCTCTTTCATTCATGATTTTGTTGATTTGGGTCATTTCTCTTTTCTTTTTGATAAGTCTGGCCAGGGGTCTATCAATCTTGTTAATTCTTTCAAAGAACCATCTCCTAGTTTCATTGATCTGTTCTACTGTTCTTTTGGTTTCTATTTCATTGATTTCTGCTCTGATCTTTATTATTTCTTTTCTCCTGTTGGGTTTAGGCTTTATTTGCTGTTCTTTCTCTAGCTCCTTGCATACAGCAATTTTATTTTATTTTTTATTTTTTAGAGAGGGGGGCAGTGAGAGGCAGAGGGAGAGGGAGAGAATCAAGCAGGCTCCATACTCAGTGCAGAGCCCAACGCAGGGCTCAATCTCATGACCCTGAGATCATGACCTGAGCCAAAATCGAGTCGGATGCACTTAACTGACTGAGCCACCCAGGCACCCCAGAATATAGCAATCAAGCATGAGATTTTTTAACACACCTCTTTCAGTAATTGACAAAATGAGCAAAGCAAATTTTGAACATATGATTACTAGATTTGACCTAACAAATATGTATAGGAAAATGCACACAATAACTAAGAGCACACATTTTTTTCAGGCACAGGCAAAAAAACCAGTTATACATATGTACCTTTTGCTGACCTTAAAATAAGTCCCATCCAATTTCAAATGTTTGAAGATGTATAGAGCATATTCTCTGACCACAGTGAAATTTTGTTAAAAATCAATAAGAGTAGGATAACTAGGAAATCCTATCTATTTAAAATGGAAGAAATACATTGCTATTCCACATAACTGTGGGACTAGCTAAAACAGTAAGGCAGTCATTCAATCAAGAGGAAAGAAAAGAAAAGAATAAAACACTATCCTGATGATTATGGTGAGAAAAAAAGAAGCTACAGGCTGTATTAATAAGAGTTTTGCAGTGTTGCTAGATACAAACTCAACAAAGAAAAATTAATTGTATTTCTATATACCATCAAAAGCAGAAAATGAATTTAAAGATACCATTTACAATAAAATGAGAAACAAAACAATAATTACCTAGAAATAAATCTAACAAAAGAGGGTGAAACTTCTCTCATATTTCGTATAAAATTGGAGAGACCTTGGAGAAGACCCAAACAAATGGAGCTATAAGCCATGTTTCTGGATTGAAAAACTCAATGTGCTAAATATGGTATGCTTCCCAGATAGAAAGCCTCTCAGTAAAAAAAAAAAAAAAAAAAAAAAAAATCCCAACAGGGTTCTTTTTTGTTTTTGTTTTTTTGGTGAAATTCACGGACTCATTCTAAAACTTAGATGGAAATGCAAAGCACAAAGAATAATCAAGGGAATTATTGAAGAAGGACAAAGCAGGCAAAATTCTTTAAGATATCAAGGCTTATTCCTGGGCGCCTGGGTGGCTCAGTCAGTTAAGCATCTGCCTTTGGCTCAGGTCATGATCTCGGGGTCCTGGGATTCCTGCTCACTGGGGAGTCTGCTTCTCCCTCTGCCCCTCCCCATGCTCCTGATTTTTCTCTTGCACTGCGTGCTCTCTCTCTCTCAAATAAATAAATAAATTTTTTTTAAAGTCTTATCTTAAAGCAACAGTAATTTGGCTTGGCATAGGCACGTGTAGAGTAGATGGAATGGAATAGAATAGAAACATAGAATCAGGTCCACACATACATGAACACTGGACAAAGCCAATAGTGGGAGAAGGAAAGTCACTTAATAGTACTGGGGAAAAGTGCATATTCGTTTGGAAAAGAAAATGAAATTTTGTCTATGAAAATATTTATAAAACATGACATAAAGCAAAAGCTACAAAGACAAACTGATAAACTTGCATATGCTAAAATTAAGATAATCTTTTCATCAAGAGGCCACTAAGAAAGCAAAAAGGAAAAATGTATCAGAGTATAAGAAATAAGAAATTATTTGCAACATATATAAGGAATAAAACTCAAGTCCAATGTCAGTTAAAAAAAAAAAAAAGGACTACTCAAAAGAAAAGAAGCACTATGCAAAAGAAGAAAAGCAAATTGTGAATAACAGATGAAAAGGTGCTCAACTTCATCAATAATCCAGTACAAATTAAAATAACCATGAGATAGAGCATGAACTCACCGGACATGCAAAAGCTAGAACTTTTACATGTCAAGTAAAAGTGAGTACCATACTTCAGAATATAACTTTGGTTTATTTAGAAAGGTTAAAAATATGCACAACAGGCCTATATTCCTAGAGATACTCATACATGGGTGCCCTGCATTGTATATACAAAATTAATCAGGGCAGCAGCATTATTCATAATATTAAAATATTGGAGACACCTAAGTATCCATCAACAATAGAATGGATAAATAATACACAACAATAAAGATGAACTAGAATCACATGCAAAAGCTTGGATGGAGCTTAAGCATAATATTGAGAAAAAAAAGTAAGTTGCCAAGAAAAAAAAGCTTGAATTTATTTATAGTAAAGTTCAAAAAGAGGTAAAACTAAACTATTTTAGGGATGCATATATGTCAGTAAAATTATAAATAAAATCAAGAAAGTGATAAAGTCAGGATGGCAATTGCCTCTATGAAGGAGGGGTGGTAGGCAAGGGCCACATACAGATTTCTGGGGTTCTGGCAATGTTCTTTTTCTGGACCTGAGTGATGGCTACTTTACAATAAGTTATTGTACTACCGTATACTGTTTTGCGTACTTTACTTTTTTGTGTTACGCCCCGTGATTTAAAAAAAAGAACGAGAGAGCGCTCTATCTATTGGCATGGAAGAATTCTCGAGCTATATGTTGTGAAAAAAATAGGGTGTGGGGAAGTGTAAAAGTGTATAAAATTTACTACTATTTATGGACGGGAATGGAGGGGCAGGGGCTTTAGGGGAACAGGGTGACCCAGACACCAAAACAGTGGTTGTCTCCGGGCAGGAGAAATAGGTGCCCAAGGGACAGGGTCAGAAGGCTTAGTCACTGTAAGACCCTCTTGTTGTGTCTTTTGAATTTCATACCATGTGAATGTATTACGTACCTATTCAAAATAAATAAATAAAAATGCCTAACAGCAAAAAAATTTTCTAGCAACTCTAACCATCCTTATCCACAAGGGGCCGCTATTCAATGATGTTTAACTAGTTCCTCACCAGGGAGAAAACTGTATGATCCCTGCTCTCACTAGTGAAGAAGTGTCATCATTTATGTTCTTACTTTATTTTACACATCATGTTCCGGGGGGGGGGGAACAACCCTCAATTCACAAATATGCGCAAAAAATTAATATGCATGTAAAATGGGATGAAAGAAGACAAAGACGTAGAGAGATAATAGGAATTCAGGGATGAGTTTAGAAGAAGCACAGGATTAAGGACCTCCCCTGGAGTCAATGCACAAATTCGATTCTAAGGTTTCTAGCATCTGATGCCAAAAAAGGGAAGTGTGGCTAGTGACAAATTCAAAATCTTGCTCAGGAGAGTATTAGTACTAGGAAAAAAAAATTTCCCTGGCGGTCTGTTAAAGTTAATCCGAGAGGACCCTTGAGGTGTGCTTCCTGACTGGTCTTAATAACAAGAATAATCCACCCATCAGTTGTGACACCAAGCGACCTCACTCTCCAAGGTAAGCGTAAGATGCTTTGGGACTTCAGATGAGCGAAGTTTCAGTCATGGTTAATCATGAATGAAAAAGAAAGTAAGAATACATGCTGCAGAAGAAGAAAAACCGAGAGAGCGTGCTTTTAAAAAATTCCCTGTCTTACATGCAAGACAGAGAACGGGTGTCTTCACTCGGCTGGATTTTTCAACATTTGGTTATTGCAATGAATTCTCTTTTTTCTTGAAGTTGAGCTGATTGTGCTTCAGGCCACTAAGGAGTTAAATGCTGTGCTCTAAGTTCAAGGGGAATTAGCCCGACTCAAACAAGCACCCTGGGCAGTATAAAGGCGGGGAAATCAGCAGCAGGGGGACAGTTTCCTTTGTGACCGGAGCTGCACACTTATATAAAAGCACTTTGGCAGTTATGGAGTCATCTGACATTCGAAGGAAAAAAATAGCTGTCATTGGTGGTGGCTTGGTAAGACTCTATTTGGATATCCTATTCTTGTTAGTGGTGTTATATTATCATTAGTCTGAATAATTATTATAAATTGCTTACATAGATTGTTCATCTTCTTGTGAAACTTCTCTGATATTTAAACACGCCTATTTTAAATATGGGATGAGTGGTAATTTGCTCTTTTCGACAAAAGGTATTTTTTATCTCCATTAAATACAAAGGTGTCTGTTTTCCCTGGTCATTTTGGTTTAGCATTTCTTAAAAAAACAGAGCAAATTGAATTTGATTCATCCCCATGTTGGCTATGTTTTTAAAACAGCTATCAGCGTCAATAGTCATTTTAGTCCAAACATTTGCCTCATTTGGTGAATAACTCAGTTTATACTAATAATAAGAATAAAAGCTAATGCAAAATTGTTATGTTGGATGTTTGCTAGTGGGAATAGCACCTGTTTGGTCTCCTGACTTATTTGGCTGGTCCCATGGAGCATGTAAGGTGGTGGAGTGAAGGGCTCCCCTGTCGCTGGGCATAGGAGATGAATCTGCAGAGCCTTGCCCCACACTTAGAAGATGTGGGAGGGGTCTCTCCTCCGCTGCCATTGTTATCTTACCAAAGCTGGTCTGTTTCATGTGGGGCTGCCTCAAGTAGACTGTATTTCCCCCCCCCTCAATAGAACTCCTATTTTGGAATATAAGTATCACCATTGGTAAAAGCTTAATCATTTTGTTTTCACCTTTGCTGTACTCATTTGTAGGCTTTTAGCTCATAGGTATTCATTCATTCATTCATTTACTCAACAAAAATTTCTTAAGAGCCTAATATGTGCCAGACACTGTTCAAGGCTGTATAGAGATTAGTATAGTTTATACCACACATTTATTTATCGAGTATATGCCAATTTTGCCTTTTGTTCTGCCTTCCTTATGATCTTTTCACCCAAAGTACTATGCCAAGTTCCTCTAACATTTCTGGTTCTAGATTTCAGTATGCTAACGAATGCTGTCACATGCCATGTTGGTCAATGCATGTGACATATGTTGTCATTTCTTTATACGGGGCCTCAGTCCAGGTCTTTCCTATCGAAATTTTGCATGAAGTGAGATGCATGTATTCACCACAATGTCACTGCATGCCTGCTATTTGCCAACACTGCTTTAGTTACTAGGAATACAGTGTGAACATTCCTGAGAAGTGAAAAGAGAACAGAGAAGAAAACAAATCATTTCAGTGAGAGATAGACATTGTAAAGAAATGCAAATAGGGCAGGGCTGTAGAAAGTCTTCGCGGGCATCTGTTTGGAGTATGGTCAGGGACGGCCTCTTTGAGGGGAGGATATATGACCAGAGACCTGAATAATAGGAGGAAGCAACCATGTGCGGGGCTACAGAAAGCATTCCAGGCAGAGGAAAGAGCCAGAAGAGAAACGCTGAGGTGTTCAAGGAGCAGACAGAAAGGCAGAAAGAGTGAGGCTAGAGAAGAGGAGCTCCTGAGGCAGGCGAGCTGAGAGAGCCAGCTCCCCTAGGGTCTTAAGAGGGCAGGGCAAGAAGACTCGATTTTACTCCTAGTATCATGAGAAACCACTGGAGGACGTTAGGCAGGAAAGTGAGTTGTGATTTTAAAAGACTCCTCGAGCTAGTGTGTGGAGAAGGAGTGGAAATTTTAAGACACGATGACCAGTTAAGACACTGTTGCGTTTGTCCAAGACTCGGGCTATGGGAGCAGCAGTGACACCTCTTAGAAGGTCTCTTAGCAAAGGGGAGGTAACAAATGTGTGATTGCATATATGATTTGGGGAGGCATAAATATGTGGGGTCATCCATGGATTTCTCGCTGAGTAACACTTAAACCCTTTGTCATGTAACCACTTCATTATCTGCGCACATGCCTATGCTGGAACATAGAAGATATGTATTAAAAGCAACTAAAATTTGGGGCGCCTGGGTGGCTCAGTTGGTTAAGTGCCTGACTTGATTTTTGGCTCAAGTCATGATCTCAGGGTCGTGGATCCAGCTCCAAGTTGGACTCTGGGCTGAGCGTGGAGCCTACTTAAGATTCTCTCTCCCTCTCCTAGTCCCTGCTCACACTCGCTCTCTCTCTCTCCAAAAAAAACAAAACAAAACTAAAACTCCTCTGCAAAGGAATTCTATCCACCTTATTGCTCAGGCTCATGCCTAGGAATCATGTTTGATTCCTTTTTTCATTTTATGCGCAGACCTCCATTCCTCTTTTACTCCACCAGTAAGCTTTGGTGGCTCTATATCCAAAATCAGTGTCAATTCTGACCATTGCTACCATCCCAGTCCAGACCATCATCATCCCTCATCCACCTCCTGTGTGGTCCCACAGCTTCTACTCTTATCCACGGACAGTACATTCTCCACATAGCAGCCACACCCATCCTCTTAAAACATAAGTCTGGTAATTATAACTCTTTGCCGATGCCTTCCAATGGTTTCCCATTGCAAATAAAATAAAATCCAACTCTTTACCAAAGGTTCCACTTGAACTGAGCCTGTCTACTTGGCTGGCTTCACCATTTCCCTGTTTTATGTTTTTTTAATATTATTCATCAGCACCTGGAATTACACCCTTTATTTGTTTTAATTTTAACCTATTAAATATCTACTCCAACTAGAATACAAGCTTATATTTACCAGTGTATTCCAGTGGCTGGAACCATGTCCAACATGACTTATTGTTAGTATTTAGTTAGTATTTGATAGATGAATGAACAAGAGGGATAAAAAACTCTCTTAAGGATAGGACAATGAAGGAAATGTCACAATGGACAAAACCTTGAATTTTGAGCATATCATGAAATAAAGTATTAAATAAAGCAATTCAAGAAGGTTAAATTAAAACACAAAGGACAAACTAATTTTCTCTCTCAACTTCTTTCTTGTGTCTTTCTGTTCACCTTTCCCAATCTCTTCCTGCCAACGGGCCATATCCTAGTACCTTACACTGTCTAACACATGAAAGGCTCTCCCCAGCCCCTAAGGGGAAAAACTACAACAGAGTTGGGAACTTTTCCTTAGAAGTCCAAAGGAGGGGTGCTTGGGTAGTGTCTGAAACTCTTGGTTTCAGGTCAGGTCGTGATCTCAGGGTCGAGAGATCGAGCCTGACGTCGGGCTCCCTGCTCAGTGTGGAGTCTGCTTGAAATTCTCCCTCCCTACCCCTCTGCCCCTCCCGCTCATTCCCATTCTCTCTCTCTCTAAAATAAATAAGTAAAACTTAAAAAAAAAAGTCCAAAGGATACAGTGAATTTATCTTATTTTTTTTCAGTAGTAGCCTTGCCCACTGAGAAGCCACCCTAAGAATTTGTCCTTGCCCCACTGTAAGTGATCATCTGACCAATTGATTTCTTTTCTTTGAAGACCTGTCAAGTCAAAGAGGTCAGAAGGACACAACAGATCAAGGAAGGAACTCTTATTGAGAAACTAGAGGTGAAAGAAATTAAACCATGATCTTAAATTGGTGAAAGTTTAAAAAAAAAAACCAACTTTAATCTGAATATTTAGAAAGATCACTGTATCGACTTAGACATTTTCTCCTTGTGTGAAACACTGCTCCCCAAGCCCGCTGCCAATGTCATTACCTCCCGGAAGCTGAAGGGTCATCCTGTAAAGACCTCTTCTCTCCTGAAAATGCCCCCAGGGTTCTGTTTGCCTCTATCACAGGCTTCATCCTATAAAAGTTATTGATATGCATGGTTTATTTCCCCATAAAAGGTATTTACTTTCTAAATCTTGAGATTGTCTTATCTTTGGGTCCTGCTCCCTTCCTTTTTATAAAGGTTATCTCAGTGCCTTATACCGTCAAACACACTAACATACTTTGTGTGCATGAGTTTGCTTTCAGAAGTGGGGAATCATGTGCTTACAAGTTGGGGGCAATTAAAAGAAAGGCAATGTTTTCCACCAGAATGGTGTCATAAGGAATGTAGTCCTTGAAGGATGATCTTGAAAATGGATTCAACAAACAACCTCTGCCTTTCAGGCTGGAAGGAGGTCTATGGGTGCAGCTTTCTGATTCTGTAGCCTCAGGGGGAAAAACTGCCACACAAGCTGCCGTACTCTGTGTTAGTAATATCTTTTCTGTTTTTACAAAGTGACAAGCCAATGAAGTCAAAAGAAAGTCTCTCTAACCTGTCCAGTATCCTCAAGCTATGTTCCTACTCAGGTCCTGCTTCTGGTGACTGTTTGCAGTGTTTACCTGTAGGGTAGAAATGAGCGGAGCCAAAGGGCACTCTTTCAGCAACAGCTACAGCTCCTTGAGCCCTCATTTTTGCGGGGAAGCCAAGAGCTCTAGCTGAAAGAGCTACCGAAGATTCCAGGCTCAGCTGTGGCCCGCTGCCGAGCCCATGTTCAAAGATGTATCATAGGGTAGCATTGAAGCCTTCCTTCTGTCTCCCCTGCCGACAAGCAACCCCACTACACATTGTTTTGAGATCCATTATCCCTGTGTTTGATCAGCAAAATGCTCCTTGAAAAGGTATTGAGAGGGTAAAGTCTTTCGAAACATCAGAATAAGGAGACTCGTGATTATGGACTTCTTGTCCATAATCATGCCCTCTCTCCCAGTGTTCGAGTCAGGTTAGTGACCTCTGTTCATGAAGTTGCCTTTGAAGCAACTTCACCTTGACTCTAGGAGAGGGTGTATGTCACAGTCAAAAATGTTAGATTTCTCTTGAGGATTTATAGGGTCAGAGGTGTCTTGGTGCTGGATTGACCCTAGACTGGGTTTCTGTCGTCTGTTCTTAGGATCTCTCCACCTCACCTGAATGAGACAAAGCATCTGATAGCGAGGGGACTAAAATCAGCTGAGACTGCAATCAGAAAATCACTCAGAACACCAGATGGTTGTGTCTTTTAACTCTAAAATTCCATGGCTTCCTTTTCACCCTTTCCTATCCACACATCTCTATCTTTGTTCTCAATCTAGTTGTTATAAAAGCAGAAATCAAATGTCACCCAGAATTTTCACTTTTGCCGAAGTCAATATCCTAGACACATAGAAACCATCGAATGTTTTATAGTCTTGTGCCAAGGCCTCTGTTTTATTTTTCTGCAAATATTAATGAGACAATCCATGTAAAGAATGTAATTACTATGAGCCTTTATTCTTATTTTATTGATATGAAAGTAAATAAAACTCTATTCACTCCACTCTTGATTTCTACTCCCCAGGCACTGAGCCCTGTATGTGAGAAATGCTCACTTCATTTCTGCACTAATATCTAGCACCCTCTACCAACAAAAGGGGAGTGGATTTCTCTGTGGCTGTAGAGGTCATCCTGAATTTGCTCTGAGCTAAGGACAAGTCTTGATCCCACGCTCTAGCTCTCCTCAATCTCTTTTGTAGCTTTCCTTGTGCTCCGATCCCTCTCATCAAACAAATTTATTCTAGCTGTCTCTCTTATTATTTAGCCGTATCACCATTTCTCCAGGAGGTGTGACTAACATTTTGAGATTATTTTTTTGCTACCCGGACAGCCTGTTAAGGTGTCCCATAAATTCTGCTGTTAGACCTATGTGATACAGAGAACTCACCCTTCAGAGTCTGCTTCATTTATTGCTTTGTGAGCAGCATCTGAGATGAAACCAGTAACTTCAGGCAGCTCAAAGTTTAACTGCCTGTTTTTCTTTCCTTTTCAATAGGCCCTAGATATTCTCAGACAGTTAGTCCATGATCCACACATACATCCGCCCAAGACCTCAGCGAGGCCTTGCCTTGAGAGACACAACTGTTCTTCAACCTAGGAGAAAAAACACAATGAAGAATCTTTAACATGGTCTCTCAAAAACACCCGGTCTAGGGGATATTCAAAACTCACAACAAAACCATAAAAATAACTTGTCCCACACACTCTCAGTTTCTTTCGCCTGCTTTGTAGCTATTCCCAAAACAAACCAAGAGATCTGGCCAAATCTTCCAACACTCACAGCTGTCAGCATCCTCTCTCCAGCTCATTTTGGCTTGCCTTCTTCCTCTCCTCTCTGTCCTCTTTCATTCTGCTGTTATCTTTATTTGCCCCTTGTGCTAAGGCCCAGGAGCCGCTGGGGCATCATTTCATTACTTCAGTCTTATCAAAGGAAATGAATGGGTGCCATATGATTGTTCACAAGCCAAAAAATTAAAATAACCTCAATGTCCAAATATAAGGGCATTGCGTACAATGAAATGTAATGCGATTGTTTAATATTTTGATTTAAAATATTTTCTGACATGGAAATATATTCACAAGATCCTGTTCATTTTTTAAAACAAAATCATAAAATCTACAACCTGGTACTATTTTTAAAAGAAATATTACGTGTTTTATATCCATAGAAAATTTTAACACTGGTTCTCTCTGGTGGTAAGATTGTGGAACATTACTTTTTTCCTTCATGTTTATCTAATTTTCTAATTTTTTTTATTAAAAAAATACCAATTTCTTACTAAGTATCAGGTTTTGTGGTTTGGACTAGAAATAGAAAGTGATAAAATACAAACTTTACAAATATCATTATTCTCTGGGCACTTACAGCCTGTGGGAGAGTCAGACGAAAATGTAAATAAATAATTCAGTTCATCGTGGGAGATATTGAAACACATATTCATATAGGCATCTGTGGAATTAGAGAAGAAAAGGCAAATAAGTCTTTTGGAGGAGGAGAGGTATCAAGAAGAATTGCACTGAGAATATGAGTCTTGAAAGAAGACTAAACATTTTCCAGATGGAGAAAGCAGGAAAGGATTGTTCAGGCAAAGGGAACATTGTATTCAAAGGCATGTAAGTGTAAAAATGCATGGCATATTCAGTCAGGAAATATGCAGTAACTTTGGTATGCTTATTACAGATAGGGAATGGGCAAAAAATGAACTGAAAAGAGAGGTCACGGTCACATGTAAGAATCTTTTAGGTCATATTGAAAATTTGGGACTTTTCCCCACAGATGTATGAGGAACAAATAAAGGAATGTAAGACAGAAAATGCATCCTCTAATTTTTGTTGTAGGAGACACCTAGTCTAGTGTGGAGCATGGCTTTAATAGGTGGAGACTGGGAAGGAAGGATTTTCGGAAATCCATCAGAGTAGTTCAGGTGAAAGCTTTTCAGGGCTCTCTGAAAAGAGAATGGAGGGTAGGGTAGGAAGTCTATCTTGAAAAAGTCTCAAGGAGATCAAGAAGACTTGTTGTCTAATTAAATATATATTGGCAAGTAGAAAGGGATGTTAAACATTCCCTGAAGTATCCTGGTTGGATGAACTAGTGGGCAGAGCTGCTAGTCTCTAAGCTATGGAATCCAGAAGGAGGAGGTTTGAAGTTTGAGGGAGGGGAATAACTTGGATTTGAGGCATGTTGAGAGGGAGAGACCTGCATGACCCCCCAGGTAGAAAGAGGTTCACTAGTCAGAGATGAGTTCAGGAGAGGGATCAAGGCTGGAGAAAAAGTCCTAAGAACCCCCACAGAAAGTCATCATCATCAAAGGAGGAAGATCAAAACTATGCTTGGCCTCAGAGACCACATCCAGATGATACAGGCTAGTGAGTTCAGGGTAAGGTTTAAATATGAAAACACATAGCATATGCAATAATAGCATGTGCAATTCTAGCAGATGGAATCATTACTAACCAAGTGTGAAGACATTTTTATGTGCTTATTTCATGGTGAGTGCCGCTAACAATCTGGTTCTTTTCATTACATTCATATGTTCAAAGATCCAATTCTTGAGAAATCAAAGTATAGTTGGATGAGTGGGAGGTATAAACAGGCTCTTCTGTTTGGTGACAAACTCACAAAGGCCTAGAAGTCTTAGGGAGAGTTTTATACATTTCATTAAGTCAAAAGGAGTTGACACATGTTTAACATTACACTATCAGGTTAATTTCAAGCACATTATAATAAAGAGGCATAAAATGCATGACATTTTTATAGTCACCACGCCCCTTCCTACTAGGGTCAGCATTTATAAATTAAAAGGTACAGTTTTCTCATTATCATTGGACACTTGAATGATCATTGCTGGAGTGGTCACATGGGGGAACCCACGGAAATTTGGCGAATCCTCTTGATAAAAGTAGGGCAACAATGGGGCGCCTGGATGGTTCAGTTGGTTAAGCATCTGCCTTTGGCTCAGGTTGTAATCCTCGGGTCCTGGGATCGGGTCCTGGGATTGGGTCCTGGGATCAAGCCCTGAGATTAGACTCCTTGCTCAGCGGGGAATCAGTTTTTCCTCTCCCTCTTACCAACCCCCCACCCCACCCAGGCTCCTGTACTCTCTCTCTCATAAATAAATAAAGTATTTTTTTTATTTTTTTAAAGATTTTATTTATTTATTTGAGAGAGAGAGAGAACGTGAGAGAGAGAGAGATCATGAGCAGAGGGGAGGGGTAGAGGGAGAAGCAGACTCCCCGCTGAGCAGCGAGGCCTACACAGGGCTCCATCCCAGGACCCTGAGATCATGACCCGAGCCAAAGGCAGATGCTTAGCCAGCTGAGCCACCCAGGCACCCCAATAAAATATTAAAAAAAAAAAAAAGCAGGCCAGCGAAACACCATAGAAGCATACTTCAGCATTTACATAAAAGAAATTTTCAAACAGTGTTCCTAAATGGTAAGTTAATCATCAACAGAGTGGGCCAGGATGGGGTCAAAGAAAGTACATGACTTGCAAAGAAGGAAGTAAGAGGAGGCAGGAAAAGAAGGCAGAAAAATAGAACAAAAGGGTCAATCCATAATTACGTAACCAACAATCTCCTCAGAGCTCTGCTCACGCACAAACAGGCTAGACTAGTTGTTATTAAAGCTTTTAATGTGCAGATTATTCTATGATCAAAACAATTTACTCTTAATGGACTTTGGATGCCTCAGAACAAATATAAAGACGTTTCATCATTGTCCGTGAACTTGGTAGAACTGTCAAGGCAGAACTGCCAGAACTCACATCACGGAAAGTGTGGGTTGCTCCCAGGTGTCCAGCCCGGTCCCATTTCCTCTGTCCCCTCACCACCTTCATGTCTGGTTATGCTCAGAAGCCAACTGAGCCTTAACTGAGAGTTTGTGGTGGGCTCACAATGGTGTACACACATTTTCCTTTCCTTTTATATCTTTAGGTCTAATTAGCCTTCTTGCCAGCGTAACCACTAAAGAAGGCACTGACCGTCCCGATTAAGCCCCTTTTATAGAAAGTGAGAAGGGGAAATAAAGGTAGAGCGGAAAAAGCACTTGAGTACCTTCGGCGTGGCAGAGCTGGAGAAGCAGGGTAAGAGGGAGCCGTATGTCCTTGGAAGTCCCTGAGGCAGCCTCCGCGGAGGAGCAGAAGGAAATGGAAGATAAAGTGACTAGTCCAGAGAAAGCTGAAGAAGCAAAATTAAAAGCAAGGTATCCTCATCTGGGACAAAAGCCTGGAGGTTCAGATTTCTTAGGGAAATGATTACAGAAGGGGCAAAAATATTTTGATTCTGGGGATTACAATATGGCTAAAGCCAAAATGAAGAACAAGCAGCTTCCCACTGCAGCTCCGGATCAGAGGTCACTGGTGACCACATTCCCATTGCACATGACCTTCCTCAACAGAAACCATCCCTTGTTGCTAGCAAGCTGGCTGGCTGATTAAAAGAGCTGAACTGCATGAATCTTCTAATTCCCATTATTTCTCCTTAATATGTTACTTCTCTGCTTTTTATTTCCTTTCATTCACCAATTTCCCAATTTATTTTCCTTTCATTCACCAAATTTCATTCAAATTTGTCATTTGAGAATGACAGCTTTGCAGGTAGCCGTAGTGTGTGCTGCTATTGTAAGGGAATACACGTGTGTAGAGCTTTGGTTAGTTTTAACAGTGCACTGGTAAAGAGAACACGTTAGAGCAACATAAAGTAATCTACTTGAAAATAATTGTATGTATTACCTAACTTCTAGTGTAGGACTGATTCAACAAGTAACAAGCAAGTTTTACAATTGTAATATATTGGCTTTCTTTAATTCATCTTAATTATAGCTTTGTATGTTACTCTTATTTACTATAACCTCTATTGTATTGATTTCTTCTGTATTTTCCTTTTGGATTTTGTAAAACAGAAGTTTAAGACCACAAGTTGGAAGGAAGATCACATTCTTCAAACAAAAATAGATGGGGCTCTGAAAGATTAGTTTCTCTGTGCTTGAACTTGAATGGCCTTAAACCTGTTTCAGCTTTAACAGTAGAATTTTACTTGGGCAATATTTGCCCATTCTGGTGTGAAAAAAAAAAAAAGCACTTTATTAGCCATGTTACTAATCCTTCTGGCTGGACCTATATAATATCTACCAGTATTCGTTTCTTTTAGTTTTACTCGAACTTTAGTTACACAGAATTGGAATTATAGTCTTTGTTTCAGAACATACTATGAGCATACCATGGTCTTGGAGAAGACTTTTATTTACTTTTTTTTGTTTATTAATAATAATAAGCAGCAGCAGTAACTGAACTCACCACTCAACACTAGAATTAACACATTGCTGGTGACTTAGATCAACCTCTGTGCTTCTCCCTCACCCATTATAAGCATTGCCTTGAATCTCGTGTTTATCATTCTCTTGCATATATATATGTATATATATATGTATATATGTAGGTTTTATGTATGTGTGATATATTTATCTCATATCTGTAACATAAATAATATGCATATATACTTCTAAAAATTATGTATATATGTATATCTGTGATTTAGCTTTACTCATCCTTATTAGACTATCATGCAGTATGAAATCATCTGGGACTTATTCTTTTCATTTATAGTATTACTAAAATATTCATATTACTGCCTTTCATTGTGTGAATATGCCATAATTGATTTGTTCATTCCTCCCTGATGGCCATTTGGGTTGTTTCCAGTATTTTTGTTTGTATGTTAGTTGTGAAAAGTACTGCTCTGAACATTCTGGCATGTGTCTCCTGGATGTACGCCCTGAGGAGACAAGGTAGATTTGTCAGAGGTCATCGCTAGTAATGTGTAAGAGTTCCTCCAGGCCCTCATTCTCTCCAACACTTGACTTTTCATGAACCAAGATTATATTTAATCTTACTTCCAAATTACTTCATCTAGCTTTATTCCAACATTCCTGACCCTGTTGGTCTCCTGATCAATATCCTTCCCCGTCCTGCTCTCCACCAGAAAAAGAACAGTGAGAATTATGTGCTGTGAAAGAAAGAGAAGTTTCTCAAGCCTCTCTCTTTTCCTTCAGGGAGACTTACTCCATTTAGCCTTTGTCTCCTTAATTGTTTTCTAAATGCCACAGAACAATATAGCCTTTGGGAGAAATTAACTTTATTGTATCAACTTCACTGTAGCCTTCCAGTTTTCTCTTCCTTAATGAAAACTTGTTACTGCTATTGCCCTTACTAGATAGTCTTTAACACACAAATGGAAGGAATGTAGATAGACGGGCAATTTTTCATAAATCGGAAGAAAGCAGAGAAGGAAGAAAGAGATTTAAGATGTTTGTGCTTAACAGGGGAAATCACCTGTGGTGAAATCAAAGGAGCTGTGATTAGTGAAACATAAAAGGCTCTAGGGCTGTGCTGGAAAGGAGTGAAAAGTGATGGAAAAGTTGTTGAGACACACAGTGTTCTGTGCTGGGCACCAAGTCATGCTATTAATAAGTGGAGACAGCTTGACCACTGCTGGGAAAGTGATACCAGCAATCAGAGAGGAAGTCACTTCAGATTGAGGAATTGAAAGGAAAGCAATCAGATAGAGGGACTAAAATGAATACAATTTGTCATGATCTCTTCAGACACATCAAATGCTAACAATTAATGTGTTCATAATTTCTGGAGTGGCTGCACAGGGAAAACTGATTTATTATAACTTTTGTTTAGAGCAGTTTTAGGTTCACAGCAAAATTAAGGGAAAGATACAGAGATTTCCCAATATCTCCAGCTCCCATACATGCACAGCATCCCCTATTATCAGCATCCTCCCCCAAAGTGGGATATTTAGTGCAAGTGATGAACCTACATGGACACATCATCACTCAAAGTCCATAGTGTACATTGAGCTGCATTCTGTGAATTTGGACAAATCTGTAATGACATGTAGGTACCATTAAAATATCATACAGAGTATTTTCAATGTCCTAAAAATCCTTCGTGATCCATTTGTTCATCCCCCACCCCAACCCTGGCTTATTTATTTTAACCAAATGGTTGAGCATAGATTTCTTGGTTGGCCTTACAGAATATTAAATATGTGGATTGCTTTGTAAAAATTAAATTTGAAACCTTTCCACACACTTAATGGTTTAAATAGGGACTAAGTTCTTAAAATAACTATCGTCAGTCTACAGAAACTGAATGATACGAAGAAAGTTTGGTGGCCACAGTATCAATGAATGGTGAGAGGAGCTCAAGCTTGAACCACTGGATTATTTAAAAAACAAAAACAAAAACAAAAAACCCAAAAAACCAAACACCAAACCAAACAAAAAAAACCCCAAACATAAGTGCTTAGGTGTCAAGGTGTCTTGGAGCAGAGGAGTAAAAACTGGAGGAAATAAAAGAGGAATCGGGTCTGCCTGTGCCTGCCTCTGGACTGACAAATAGGCCCTAAACTCTGACCTAGTGCGCGGCCCTCTCCTCAGCCCCCACATCCACCAGGGAGCTGCTGAGAACCTCTGAGGCCTCCCACCTCCCAAATGTGCCCCCATCTATCTTTGTGATTCTTGTCTCCTACTTCTCGCTGCTACCTTACCTTCCAAAGCCATCCTCCCTTCTGTTGTCATCAGTCAAACTCTGAGTCACTTCCCCCCAGTCCTGAAGACTTCAGCACGTTCACATCATCTTTTATCTATATCCCAGCACTGCCATCACCCTGAGCGACTATCAAAGTTCACATTGTTGACCCATGTGAATCTCTAGCCTCTTCATCCTTGAACTACATGCTTCCAATATCTTCCATCTCCACCATACTTCAGCCTCCAAGTCCCATGACCCATGTTGGACTTGGACCTCGTCATCCCACAGAACTGCCCCATCTAAGATAATAGAGGCAGACCTCAGATTCTGATTAAAAACCTCCTAACTTCCTCCCTCAGTTCCTGCTGCTACATCTGCTCTTCACAGGGACCTCCTACTTCTCCCTGTTCAGGGGCCCTCCTCTGTCTTCCTTCCATTTCATCCAACTTGGAGTTACTGTCCATCAGTCCAAGTAAAATCTTCAAGTCCTTGCTTTCCATCCCATCCACATGGCCAAAACCCCACCCTGTTTGGTTCCAATCCTCTGCATAGAAATTCAGGCTGCAAGAAAAAATATAACATAACCTAACATCTTGGTGCCACTATAAATTCGCAGTCTTCATCTACAACTGTGTCTTCAATGGTATTCAGACACTCTTCTAATTTATTGATAAAAAGCTCACGTTCTGGAACCAGACAGGATCCACTTGAATCTTCACACCAACTCCAGCCCTCACTAGCTGTGTTACCTTAGGTAAGCCACTTCGCTTCTCTTGCCTCGATGACAGTACCCATAAGACAAGATAACAACAGTACCTCCTTCATGAGGCTGTAAAGATGAGGTAGAGTAGATTGCTGGGCATAACAACCACTTCATGGCTACCATACATGAGCATTATTATTTCCTAAATTCGATTTCTCTGTTCCTTCTTTCTAGTAGATACTTTTAATCTTTATCGTGTGTGCCTTCTACTTAGAAAACCCTCCTCTTGACTCACCCACCCTTAGCTGGTGCATTCTTGTGGTCTCCAGGAAGTCATATCCTATCCCACTCCACACCCGTAATTTGGCTTGAGGGTCTTTTCTCTGTCCTCTCCTATTGTTGATCATCTTGTGTTATAATTGACTGGAATCCCCTCAAGAAGCCTGGGTATATCTTGCTCTCTGTTGTATCCTTAACACCTAGCACAAGGCTGGCACATAGGAAAAAAATTAATATATATGTGTTAAATACAAATATACAAATAATATTAGAAAAAATGAAGACCTAGACAGGACCGTGAACTTCCTGAGGGCTGCTATTTTCTCTGGATCACTTTCAATGCCTAGCAAGGAATCTTGTAATACTTGGGAATCAATAAATATTTTTCAAATAATAATTTTTCTGTATCTCTTGAGCATTGTTTTTAAATTTCCAAAAGGATTCCTACTCTTTTGTCAACTTGCTTCTTCTCTAGATGTCAAAATAGTCTCACTCTTCAAAGTTCAACTGAAAAGTACTGTTTTCCATGGAGTTTGTTTTACCAATCCCTTTGTTCTGGCTATCTATTGCTGTGTAACAAACCACCCCAAAACCTAGTGGCCTAAAACAACACTCTATCACTATGCCTCACAGTTCTGAGAATGGTCTGACATATGGGTGCAATCACCTGAGAGCTTGAGCGGGCTGAATGTCCAAGCTGGCACACTCCCACGGCAGGTACTTGGTATGGGCTGGTGGTGAGTCAAGAGCTCAGTTGAGGCTCTTGTCTAGAACAACCGCAAGTGGCCTGTCCCTGTGGTTTGGGTTTTTCATTACATGGCAGCCTAGAGATATTTACTCTTCCCACATGATCACCGGCTTCCAAAAGGCAAGAAGCAGAAGCTTCCAGGCCAGTTAAGGACCATGCCTAGAAACAGCTCAAGTGTCAGTTCTACTGCATTTTATTGATCAAGGCTATCACAGACCCTCTTGGATTCAAGGAAATGGAGAAATGAACTCCATCTTTTGATGAAGGAGTGTCAAAGTCGTAACTACAGAAGAGCTTGAAGGATGGGTGATATTTTTATCACCATCTCTGAAAAATAGAGTCTGCCCTATTGCATCCCTCAGAGCAAAATTTATCCTTTTCTGGTTTGTTCTCTAAGTACTTATTCCTTATGTTTTTTTATCATTGATTTCCACCTCTGGGTCCAGAATTATTTTGCTAGGAAATGTCTCTCAATCTATAGGCTTGCAAAATGTTGGGTAAATGGAGTAAAATTGTATGACTCAAACATACACAGTTGACCCTGAACAACAGGGTTTGAACTGTGAAGGGTCCACTTATGTGCTGATTTTTTCAATAAATATAGTACAGTCATATAAATGTATTTTTCTCTTCTTTATGATTTTCTTTTCTCTAGCCTACTTTATATGTAAGAATACAGTGTATAATACATAACAAACAAAATATGTATTACCATGTTACCAGTGAGGCTTCTGGTTAACAGGCTGCTAGCTACTAGTAGGCTACTAGCAGTTTTCAAGGAGTCAAAAGTTATAGGTGGATTTTCGACTGTGCAGGGGTCAAACACCCCTAACCCCCATGTTGTTCAAGAGTCAACTATAATTATTATTAAAGTGTATGTAAATTTTTTTTGAAAGATTTTTATTTACTTGAGAGAGAGAAAGAGAGAGAGAGAGCAGAGGGACAAGCAGACTCCCCGCTGAGCATGGAGCCCAGGACCCTGAGATCATGACCTGAGCCAAAGTCAGTCACTTAACCAACTGAGCCACCTAGGTGCCCCAGTATATGTAAATGTTTTATGATTAAATTCATTATATATATATTTTTAACCAACCCATATTAGAAATTTAAATAATGCTGGGGATCTGTAAAATGTTTACATAAAAAGTGGGCCTTCATACTCAAAAGTGGTTTGCTAAGCATTGATTGGTTTATCTATTTGTCTCTTCTTAACTGAATTAGGTGTTATTGAGCCCAAGGACTTAGCTGGATAGCCTTTAGATCCCTAAAGTTTAGTAGATTAAATCATACATAATAAATGCTCAATAAGTTTTGACTTGGTTTCATTACAAATTTTATTTAAAAATGTAATATCTACCATTCATTTATACATTTGACAAATACTAATCAGGTACTTATTATGTTCCAAACACAATGGTAGAGGCTAGGGATCAAATGGTGAGCAAACCATTTTGTAGCCCAGTGGGGTAGACATATTGACCATACAATTACCCTAAAGATGTGAACTTTCAACTGGGATAAGCTCTTTGTATTAGTTTCTGCAGGCTGCCATAACATAGTACCAAAAACCAATTGGCTTAAGGAACAGATTTTTAGTATCTTATAGTCTTGGAGTCTAGAAGTCCAAGATCAAAGTGTCAGCATATTGGTTCCTCCTGAGGGCTGTTCTAGGCCTCTCTCCTGGGCTTGCAGTTGCCCAGCTTCTCCCCATGTCTCTTCATATCATCTTCCCTCTCTGTATGTGTCCAAATTCCCCTTTTTAGAAGGACACCAGTTGGGTTAGGACTCATCCTAATGACCTCATTTTAACTTCTTAATTATCTCTGTAAAGACCCTCTCTTCAAATAGGTCATATCCTAAGGTACCAGGGTTAGGACTGCACCATATGAGCTCGGGGGTGCGCAATTCAACCCATAACATTTTTCAAAGGAAAAGCCTGTAGCACTGTGAAAACTCAAGGAACTCAAGGAAGGCTTCCTCGAGGAAGAGATCCAAATAGCCAGTTAATATATGAAAAAGAGTTTAACTTTTTAGCAATCAGTCATATTAAAACCACACACCTTTCTATTTTACCCATTCACCACAAGATTTAAAAGTTTGAGAACACCAAGTGCTGGCAAAGACAGACTCTCAGAAGCTGCTGGTAAGAAAACACATTGATAGAAAATTTCGAAACAGTTTGACATAATAAAGGTGAAGATACATAAACCTTTGACCAGGGATTAAGCTTCCATGTATAAAATCCTAGAGAGAAATTATGCAGGTGTGCATCAGAATACAGGTACAAAAATATTCTTTGCAGCATTGCTATTTATTTATTTATTTATTTATTTATGAGAGAGAGAGAGAGAGAGTGAGTGAGCAGGGGAAGGGGCAGAGGGAGAGGGAGACGGAGAACCTTACACAGGCTCCAAGCTCAGCATGGAGCCCAACTCAGGGATTGCTCTCACGACCCTGAGATCATGACCTAAGCCGAAATCAAGAGTTGGACGTTTAACTGACTGAGCCACCCTTTGTTGTTGTTGTTGTTGTTGTTGTTTTAATTTAAAATCAATTAATTAACATATAGTGTATTATTAGTTTCAGAGGTAGAGGTCAGTGATTCATCAGTTGCCTATAACACCCAGTGCTCATTACATCGAGTGCCCTCTTTAACACCCATCACCCAGTTACCCCATCCCTCTACCCATCCCCATCTCCCCTCCAGCAACCCTTGGTTTGTTTCCTAGAGTTAAGAGTCTCTTGGGGTTTGTTTCCCTCTCTGATTTCATCTTATTTTATTTTTCCCTCCCTTTCCCTCTGTTCATCTGTTTTGTTCCTTAAATTCCACATGTGAGTGAAATCATATGATATTTGTCTTTCTCTGACTTATTTCTCTTAGCATAATACCCTCTAGTTCCATCCATGTCCTTTCAAATGGCAAGGTTTCATCCTTTCTGATGGTTGAGTAATATTCCATTGTGTATATATATATATATATATATATATATATATATATATATATATATATATACCATATCTTCTTTATCCGTTCATCTGTCGATGGACATCTGGGCTCTTCCCATAGTTTGGCTATTGTGGACATTGCTGCTATAAACATCGGGGTGCACGTACCCCTTCGAATCACTATGTTTTATCCTTTGGGTAAATATCTAGTAATGCAGTTGCTCGGTCATAGGGTAGCTCCTTTTTGAGGAACCTCCATACTGTTTTCCAGGGTGGCTGCACCAGCTTGCATTCCCACCAACAGTGTAGGAGGGTTCCCCTTTCTCCGCATCCTTGCCAACATCTGACGTTTCCTGAGTGGTTAATTTTAGCTATTCTGGCTGGTGTGAGGTGGTATCTCATCCCTGCAGCATTGTTAATAATATTCCCAGGCCATCATTTCATAGTATATACATTTATCAAATCATTGTGTTGTATACATTAAATTTATACAATGTTGTATGTCAATTATATCTCAATAAAAGTGTGAAAAATATTCTCAGACCAGAGACAACTCAAATGTCCTTCAACAGTAGAACAGCTAATTAACCTGTGAGATTGTATGCAATGGAAAATCATAGAGTAGTGAAAGTGGATGGCCTGGAGTTTATGTACAGTCATATAGATGCATCTCAGAAGCATTTTGTTGAGTTAAAGAAGAGAAGATACACAAGCGTGATTCTAATTATGTGATTCAAAAGCAAGGATGGGTTATTACAAAACTCAGAATAACATTTACTCCTAGGTGAAAGGTTGGGGATCATTAACTGGGGAGCAGGTGGTGGGAGCTATGGAGGGTTGGCAGTGATATTCTGTTTTTGACCAGATTGGTAGTTATATGGATGTTTGCCTTCTAAGTATTATGTAAACTGTACATATTTTGTGATCTTTCTGTATAAAGTTATATCTCACTATAAAAAAGTTAAAAAAGAAAAACACCAAAGCTACCTCTGAAATCATACCATTTAATCTTGAGTTTATCCCATTATTTTTGCAAATGATGTTTTCTGCTGGTGATTGAATAAATCAACTGGACAGCCAAGACTAATACAAGTACAATGACACGTGATGTTGCATTTTGCCAGTAAAATTTCCCTATATTTGTGGAATCAGATAAAAATATGAAATAAATTGCTTTGATTCCTAGGTTGGATCATTAAATGCATGCTTCCTTGCAAAGAGGAATTTCCAAGTTGATGTCTATGAAGCTAGGGAAGGTAAGACAAGACTGAAACTCGTGAGATGTGAAAATTCTGATTCTCTGACATCTTTCTCTTTAGATTTTAAAAAGAAGTGTTTTAGAAAGAGGAACTTATTTTTTTTTTTGCAACTGCAACTATCTAAATTTAATTTAATACAAAATCACAACTATTAGTGTTTTCTGTAAGGGAGCTAACAGGCGTCTTTTAATTTGGTTCTGATTGCACCAGTTGTTTAGGTGTTATATGCTTAGCCTGTCCTGAGGTATAATACAGAGTCTACTTTCAATGTCTTAGATATCCGAGTGGCTAAATTTGCACGTGGAAGAAGCATTAACTTGGCCCTTTCTTATAGAGGACGACAAGCCTTGAACGCCATTGGCCTGGAAGATCAGGTACCTTGTTAATGCATTTTCCTTGTAAAAGATAATACTTGCCATTTTCCAACAACGTTGCCAAACTTCTCACTGTCTAGCGTGTCATTTGGAAATGTGAACAGAAGTAATGTATTTTGCTGAGAGTACTTTTGCTGATAATGTGTCTTTGGGATGATACAAATTTCCTTAGATGTGTGTGTAGGAAAACACTCCGCACGGGGCTTCAGGAGTCCTGGGGTTTCCTCCTCATGCATTGCTTGCTCTCTTTTGTGATCATGAGAAAAATCACTTATAACCTCTTTGACACTGAACCATTTTCCTTAATTGTAATACGTGATTTAGACCAGATACAATTTAAGTCAATTCCAAAATCTAAAGGTTAAAAAAAAAATCAAAACCTAAGATTTGCAGGAACATACTTTTCATTGTTTCCATCGTACTGTGCTTCCCATCATCCTTTGCATTAATTTTTAATTTTTTGAAAATATTTGAAAAATCACATTTTAAAACCGATGTCTAACTTATTTGCATGATGCCACGTTATGGTAATTGAAATTGATATTTCTGGTTTTATTTCAGGTTGTATCCCAAGGCATCCCCATGAGAGCAAGAATGATTCACTCTCTTTCAGGGAAAAAGTCTGCAATTCCCTATGGGACCAAGTCACAGGTTGGTTTACCCTGAAGATAGTGTTTGCTTGCAGTTGAGTCTAATGTCTGGAATGTGACTCTTGCTCATTGGCCCTTCCTTTCCTCTCTAGACCTATCTTTGACATTGCCTGTATCAGCCTACCACTCAGAAACATATACTAGTTAACAAGTTAATTGACAGGAGGCCGTTAAAATAGGGCCCAGTTTCTAATAACCATTCAATAGGAATTAGTTACGTTGTCATCACTATTAGGCTCTTTTTTGCCTGTATGCATCGCTCATGGTGTCCTGGGACACCCTTTCTCTCCTATCTCCTTTTAATTACGTAAAGAAGATTACCATGTATTTATTGTCAAGCATAAAATGCAAGAACAACTCTAGAGGGTTTTCCCCAAACTGACTCTTTTGCCCCAAATTTAATTATAATGGAATTTATAGAATGAACCAGAAATTTTTTCAGTGCTGTATAACTTCTACAACAACAGAGGCCAGATGGTGATGTAGTTTACAAAAGAAAATCCATTATCCTGCTTTGTGTTCTTCTTATCTTTACATAGTAACACACAGAGTTGGGGAAAGTATGTATTTTTATCTAATATTTATACCTTCTAAGTTTGTTTCTTTGAGAGAGAATGAATGTACCAAACATCTATCAACTAGAGAAAAACCCAACTTGCTTCATCCAACAAGGCCTCATTTTATTAAGGGCAGAACGCAAGTGAGGTTTATATTCTTTGTCTCTGAGCTCCCACAGAGCTCCCATTGCAGGCAGATCAGCAATTCTCAGATTCCACTGGGATCTTGTCAAAATGCAGAGTCTGGTTCTGTAGGGCCAGGATGGAGGCTGAGATTACGCATCCTAAATACACCTGGTTGGTGTCTGTGCTGCTGGTCCGTGGACCACGTGTTGGGCAGCAAGAGATAAAGCACAGGTGCTCATGGGAACAAGGTCCGTGTGATGCTTGAAGCACCTCACACCTGTTAGGATGCTACTATCAGAAAACAGAAAGGGAAACAGAAAATAGTTAGTGTTGGGAAAGATAACGGAGAAACTCAACACCTGCGCATTGTTGGTAGGAATATAAAATGGTGCGGCCGCTTTGGAAAACAGTCTAGTGGTTCCTCCAAAAATGAAAAACAGAATTTCCATATGATCCAGCAGTTCTCCTTCTGGGTATATATCCAACAGAACTGAAAGCAGGGACTTGAAGAAATATTTGAACCCTCGTGATCATAGCGGCATTATTCACAACAGTCAAAAAGCAAAAGTGACCCAATGTCCATCAATGGATGGATGGATAAACAAGATGTGGTGTACACGTATGTAAGATAATAGAAAATAAAATATTGGTTTCTGCCTCTGGTTCCTGGCACAGAACTCCTAAAACTCTTGTAATTTCCTAAATGATTAAAGGACTAGGAGATCTTTTGTTCTAATATTTGGTCTTTGACTGTGGTTCCTAACACAGAGCTCCTAAATCCTTTGGAATTTCCTGGGTGATAAGAGTATCTTTTGTTATAATCAGGTAACTCTTGGTGGGCTTCTGGATGGGGGCTGGTCACCAGAAAGACCAAGACATAATTAGAAGCTTGGAATTTTCCCCAGAGTGGGGAGAGGGGCTGGGAGTGGAGTTAATGATCCATCATGTCCGTGTGATGGAGTCTTCATAAAAATCCCAAAAGTATGGGGTTCAGAGAGCTTCCAGGATCGTGCACACACAGAGGTGCTGGTAGAAGAGTAGCATACCCATAGAGGGTGAACACATATCTTGCCCTACACATCTTTCCATCTAGATGTTCATCTGCACCCTTGACCATATCCTTTTATAATAAACTGATAAACAGTAAATCAACTGTTTTCCTGAGTTCTGTGAGCTGTTCTACCAAGTTCACTGAACCTGAAGAGGGCCTCATGGGAACTTGTGATTTATAGCCAACTGGGTAGAAACCTAGGTACAAGCTACATTGCCATTGGCCTTCGATGTGCGTGTGTGGGGGGGTGCAGTCTCATGGGACTGAGCCCTTACCTTTGGGATCTGAGGCTATCTCCAGGTAGATGGTGTCAGAATAGCTAAATTGTGGTACAGCCAGCTTGTGTCACTGAAAAATTGCTTGGTGGAGGACCCCCCACATCTGGTGTCAAGTGTCATGCATGTGGTAGTAAGTGAGAGTAAAGAAGACACTCCCCAGAGGAGAAGGGGAGGTTTTTCTATACAACATGCTTTGGAAAACTATTAAGCCTTAAAAAAAAGGGAAATCCTGACACCTGCTACAACATGGTTGAAACTGGAGGACTTTATACTAAGTGAAATAAGCCAATCACAGAAGGACAGATGCCATAGTACCTTTTTTTTTTTTTTAATTATTTATTTATTTGACAGAGAGAGAGCGAGAGCAGGAACACAAGCAGGGGGAGCAGGAGAGGGAGAAACAGGCTTCCCGCGGAGCAGGGAGCCCGATGCAGGGCTCGATCCCAGGACCCTGGGATCATGACCTGAGCCGAAGGCAGATGCTTAACAACTGAGCCACTCAGGTGCCCCCAGATGCCATAGTACCTTTATGTGAGTATCTAGAGTAGATAAATGCATAAAAAAAAGAAATCAGAATGGTGGTTGCCAGGGCCTGCAGGGAGGGAGAAGTGGGGAGCAATTGTTTAATGGGTAGAGAGTTTCAGATGTGTAAGATGAAGCGTTCTGTGGATGGATGGTTCAGCTGGTCGCGCAGCCATGTGTACGTAACGAATGCCACTGAACGGTACACTTAAAAAGAGTTGAGATGGTAAATGTTGTATCATGTGTGTTTTACTACAATTAAAGTTTGCTTAAAAAGTGGTTGAACAGTAAAACATTCCAACAACTAAGCGCCTATGGGAATGTGGGGTGGGGGTTGATGGGGAAGGATCAAAATTTTCCATTTAGTGACATTCTCGAATAATAGCCCACTGATTTTGGTGTTATAAAAACATAGGTACAGAGTCTTAATGCATTAGCCAGGCAGGAGAAGGAAGCGGAAGGAAGTCTACTGACCATCCATAGGCAGATAAGCATTTTTGGATAATTAATATGTCTTGTTTCATCGGCCCCAAACTGAGCGTGGTGCTGTAGGAAAGAAACAGAAGATTTACACACGCAGGGCCAGTGTAAGCTGTACATATATACTGTATCCTTTCCGTAAACAACTGTCCACCTGTGCACCACACCCCGTGCTTGCGCTACTTACTGAGGACCAGAGAGGAGCTTGCAACCTCGTGAGGACAGATGGTAGTCAGGTTTTTATGGAAAGAACTCTTCTGAGTGATGCTCAGCTGTGTGGTTCAGAGAAGAGGGAGGTTTAGTTTTCAGAGACCTCACAGAGAAAGTGAGGTTTGAGACAGACATTTTGTTTAAATATTAAATCTGCGCCAAAATAGCGCTTTCCCAATTAAACGAGGGTCCATCTATGGAGGGGAGTTGGGTGAGACCAGAATTCTAAAAAAAAGTAAACTTTTAAGTGCCAAGTGTGTATTGGATAAGAAAACTCATAACGTACTTTCACTATAACACAGTCTTACAGAGATCAGCAACCTTGGGCTCTTTGGATCCAACCGCCTTGCTTTACTGATGAAGAAATAGGCTGCATGGGTACACGAGGTCCACATCAGGGGTGACGCAAGGCGGGTGTCCTCATGCACAGTGGCCAGCACCCCACGGTGTAGAAGGTGCTCCCAGGAGCGCTGAGGGGCCTCATTAGTTGCACTCTTGCTTTTGTTAAATTGAAAGGGACCATAGTAATTGTCCTACCTTTGTCTTGGATTCACAGGGAATTAGCCAAGTAGACCAATTCTGACATCATCCCCCCTCTCACCTCCCCAGAGACTGAACCAATAAAGTGTGAGTAGACCGAGGAGGAAGACATGGTTTGGAATATCAGGAAAGTTAGATGAGCAGAGTGACTTGGACTTGAGCCTGAAACTGGCTTCCTTACCCCCAGCACCAGGGAAGGGGGAAGGGGGCAGAGCCCTCTCCATTGACGGCCAAGAGGGTGAAGGTGTTGGTGGGAGTTCCCATTTGGGGCCTTCAATACTTTAGAAGAGGCAGGAAATGATCACTTGCCCACGGATCCTGCCATTCTCAGTTCTTAAGAACTCAGTTAATGCTAATTTGCAGCCACCTCTCTTTCTTTGGTTTGCATTGTTACTTTTATAACACGGTCGGACACAGAGCTTCCTTTAAGAACAACATAAAATTGTTCTGAATCGCTCAATTCCACAGCCTGTGGAAGTGCAAAGCCCTTTCCGTGACCCCAGGATTTCGGCAAATCCTCAGGCAGCCCATCTTCTATTGGCCTCGCCCCTTCTCCAAGCCTCCCTCCTCCACCTGTTTTCTCTGCCCTTTCTCCCGGGCCAGGGTCAGACTCTTCAGTCTTGCTGGTTCCTGCCATCTCCCTCCCAAATTGCCCTGGGAACTGTCAAAATATTCCCTGATACACAGAGCAGGTCAGAGCTCCCCAATTCCTTTTAATGATGCAGAAAAATATATTTTTTAAATGTTATTTAATTCCAGCGAAATGTGCAGCGTTATATTAGTTTCAGGTGTACAATACAGTGATTCAGCAATGCCCTGTATTACTAGGTGCTCATCACAAGAAGTGTACCCTTGATCCCCTTCACCTATGTCACCCATCCCCGCACCCACCCTAGCTCCCCAATCCTCGCCCCTAATCTCCTATGCCCCAAGTGGAGAAATAGCACCCCTTTCCTAGAAAACATCCCCATTTGCAGGCTTTCAGGATATAGAGTGGAAACTTGTTTTTCTAATATACTTGATTACATCAAAAACTAATGATGTACTGCATGGTGACTAACATAACATTAAAAAAAAAGTCTGTGCTGCAACTACTGTTTTACATATCCAACTTCCTTTAGGTTTTATTAATAATGTTTTTGGTTACGAGGGCCACTTTATACTTCCTCACTTGTTTGTTCTTTTTTTTTTAAATTACTGTTTGATTTTATTAAGGACCTTTGTGAAGGTTCACTTGAAACAATTTAGTCTGTCCAGTCCAATTGAGTCACGAAGTGGCAAAAGCAGCCAGTTTGTGTTGGGTCAGTTACTCTACTACATGGCTGGGAAGAATACACAGAATTGTACAAAATGCAATATGATGAGTAAGGACGGTTGAATAATGATGCATAAAATAGATTAAATTGTAGTCATTTGAGCTGTTATTTGAGATGTATGGCTGTCAGCTGGAAACCAGCGTTCTTTTTGTAGCTGTTTTTGTTTTGATAAATTAAATAAATTCGATAAAGCGATCCAGATAGGAAATCTGGAGCTGGAATATGAGAATTATTTCTTTGTAGCCTTCATCAGAGATGAGGGGTTTTTTCCCCCCAGTTTTATTGAGAAACAATTGACATACATCACTGTATAAGTTCAAGGAGAACAGCATGATGGTTTGATTTATATGTATCGTGAAGACTTGTCTGTTCTCATTCACATTTTTTCTTCAGAAGATCATCCTTTTAGAATAGGCATTGGAGAAGTGAGGCTTGATGCGGGAGGCTCTAACTTTTGCTCATGACACAAGGCTGCCCCTGGACCCCGGGGAGAAATGACAGGGACCGTCTCCACAGGACCAGTGTGCGTATCGATTCCCAGATGATGCAGGTGTCAACCAAGCCTCACAACTGAGATGGAGAGAATATTTTCCCCAAGTCAATGAACCTTCCTAGTTAAAATGTTTCCTAACGTAGTCTGAATAACAAGTGTGGTTTCTGTTGAAACGAGGTGATTCATGACACGGAAGACTGGAAAACAGAACAAAGAGGAAGAGAATGAAGAAGTCCTGTTCATTTTAATATATAACAAAGACACAGGAAGCCCCTCCTCAGTCATTGTCTTTGTAGCATGACCCAGTTATTTTTACACCAACTATACATTTAGCTGTTAATATTAAATGTTTACTTTTGGATGAGGTGAAGATTTATAAATTAGCATATTTGCATTAAATGATGTGACGCTTCTAAATTTGGGAAACACATGCTTTAAATTTTTAAAGATTAGACTCACCCTGAATTGCAAGTCTGCATTATGACTTTTGTGGGCTCTGGGTGGGCACTTTTGTCTTTGTGGGTCCCTCTTTCTCTGAAACAATAAATATTAAAAATTACATTTTATGAATGCATTGGTATAAAGATTAATCCAGGCTGGATTCATTCTCATATATTCATTATATTTTTTGCTTCTGACTTTAGTATCAACTAAAATTAAAACATTTTCATGGACCCCTAAAAGTATGTGGGCCCTAGGCTTTGTGCCCTCTGTGCCTCAGGGAACAGTCGGCCCTTGCTGAACTGTCCTATAAAGTCGGAGAAAAAGAACACATGTCCCAGGGAGGGCTGATCCTACTTCTACCAATACTTTGGGCCCCCCTCCCCACTCCTTTCAAGTTGAAATGAATGCCTTCAAAGTAGTCTCTTTAGGAAATAGTATGTTTATTCTAGTGATGCGGTCATTACTGAAGTTTTTCTAACAGCTCGATTTGGAGACCTAAGATGAAAATGTGAGATTTACGAGATGTGGTTAAAACAAAACTATCTTAGTGAAAATAACATTTTTTTGCTATAAAACGAGGATTTGGTTTTTGTGGTATCAAACCTTAAAAAGCCTAAGTTTAAACTTGAACATTGTATGTATTTGGTTAAAGTGTTTATTTTTAAAAAAAGACTACTTAGCTAAATGGCTATAAAATTAAGCTTGCAACCTTCTGCTAGATATTTCCTATTGCTGAGTGAATAATGTGAGACATATCTGTCCATTCTCCAGAAGCGAATAGTATCTACTATATTTTTCTTGCAGTATATTCTTTCTATAAGCAGAGAAAATCTAAACAAGGACCTATTGACTGGTAAGTCCAATGCTTATTCCGCAATTGTCATTGCAGTAAAGTGCATGAACCTAACTAACCTTGTCACATGATTTACTGGGATTTGCTTACGATTCCTTTTCATGGGTTATTTACGGGTTATTAGGGCAGGGTATGTACAATACAAAGTAGTAGTGATATATCCTCTTATTGCTGATCAAAAAAAAATCATTTGTTCAACACATTCGATTCCTGTTGTCTTCTCAGCACTGGAATGAATGAGTGCTCACTCCCCAAAAAACTCATGGACTAGAGGAACAGCAGATACCCTCGAAGGACGGGCAAAGTGGCACAATTAGCCCCGCACTACAGAAAGATGAAGAGCAGTATTTGGAGGCTGAAGAGGGCTGTGGTCTTTAGAGTATTGCAATAATCCCTGGGTGCATCAACCAAGCCCTGGACTAAAAGCTAGAGCACAGGGGGCAGGGCGAAGGCTCATGATATTTGTGGGAGACCAAGTAGAGGATGTAGGAGGTTGAAAAAGAGGAAGTTGTGAAATATGCCCTAAAGACTTCAGTGTGTTACAGACCCACCCATTAATGGAAAAGCCACTGGATTGCAAATTAAATTTTTAGCTTGGATAATCAGTCCAATCACCTGCCAGGTAGCCCTTGATCGTAACAGTTTTTTCTCCTCGTCAGCATTTGTGCTAATCAGGTCCATTCCCCACAGAGCATGACACTTGAGTAATTCTACTATCTTTTAAGTCAATTCCTCTATGCAATCCAGCAGCCTCTGAGTTTTGGAGAGCAGAGATTCTATGTGGTTTATCTGTGTTTCTCCACAGCCCCCTACCCAGCGTGAGTTTTCAGTGTGTCTGTTGAATTGAATTGAACTGGCAGGAGTCGTCTGCAAAGCTCACTCCTGCTGATTCACCAGGGACTTAAGAAATAGGGCTTAGTATTCTTCTTAATCCTACTTCCTTACTTATATTTGCAAGACTATCCTTTGGGTGGGTAGGTGTTGGGGGCAGGGATAGGTTGCTAGATATATTGATCTCAAGAAGCCCCAAAACAGCTTTTTAAAAAGTAGTCTATATCAGACCTAAGACAATCTGTTTAGAGCATCTTCTGAATTTCTTAAGATAAAAATGAGAGCAAACATTCACTGAGGTACCAGGAAGTATGTTAAGTGCTCCATATGCATTGATTTATATAACCCTCCCAACAGCTCTATGAGGTGGGAACTCTTCCATCAGTTTTACAGGTGGTGAAGGAGGCTTCCAGAACCCCCACCCCCAACCCCCAGCAGCCCACACTGTTAATAAGTGGTAGAGTCTGGGCTGGAGCTTGAGCCCTTATTCCAAAGTCCATGCCTTTAACCCCCAGAGTCAGTGCCTCCAATATTACACACGAAACATCTGCTAACAAGTGGGAGCTACAACTTGGGAAGAGCTGATCTTGGTGGACAGACTGGATGCTCCCAGACCTGTTTTCCTTAGGAATGTGCTGCATGGTGTGTAATTTCATAAATGCCATAAATACGTGAATAAAGTGAACACGGACTCTCTTCGCTCCTAAACATTGTTTGGCATTTGAATTCTTCCACACAGTTGTCAGTCCTTTAAACAAGTGTGTGAGCCGCCGGCTTCCTGGGCAAACACTGGCTCCTGACCGAACAGCACCCCTCCCACCAAGACTCAGGAACGAAATCATTGCCCTGTACCCCATGTAGGATTGTTTCTTGGTTCACTGTTCAGGGGGCGGGGGGATGTTAATAATTGTTAAGCAAAGCAAGCAGGAAAAGGACATGTGGTCAAGTATGTGTGATAAATCCTGCACGAAACAAGTTTTATAAGTTTCCTTACAGTATTCCTCAGGGCCTTTATTCTGATGGTCGGCATGGTGGATTTTCTAGACCAGCGCCATCCAAGACATGACCACAAATGGCAGCCACATGCATAACTTAAACTTTTATATTAACCACATTTAAAAGCCGAAAAAGAAACAGGTGAATTTAAGCTTAACAATATATGTTAACCTAATAGATACAAAATATTATCATTTCAATGTGTAATCAACAGAAGATAGTTATTCATGAGGCTTTTTTTTTTTTTTTTTTTTGTATTGAGCTGCCAAAACCTAATGTGTACAACACATCTCCATTCAGTCTAGCCACAGGGGGCTGAGGACCAGGACCGCACAGCTCAGGGAGGTCAGAGTGTTAGTATTTTGCTAATGGCTTTGACCACAAAATGGTTTTGATTAGGAAGCATATCCAGGACTAGTGTTCCGTGGAAAATTCTTTGGGATGTATTAGTATACATTTAAATAAAATTTTTTTTTTATTTTTTTAAGATTTTATTTATTTATTTGACAGAGAGAGAGAGGCAGAGAGAGAGCACAAGCAGGGGGAGTGGCAGGCAGAGGGAGAAGCAGGCTCCCTGATGAGCAGAGAGCCCAACGAGGGGCTCGATCCCAGGATTCTGGGATCAGGACCTGAGCCAAAGGCAGATGCTTAAGCGACTGAGTCACCCAGGTGCCCCAAATAAAAAAGAAATTTAATTTAATTTAATTTTTTAAAAGATTGATTCCACAAACACATTTTGTGTTTATAAAAGATATCCATAGTGGTTCCGATAAACTCTGAAACTTCTGATTTCTCCGAAGTTATTTTCCAAAAGAGTACTTAAACACAGATAAATAGATCTGATTTGTAGCTTTAACAACAATAAATAGCCTGTAATTATATACCTCTTACCCATGAGAATTAATAGGGACAAAAATAATATTTTACTCTTATGACAAGAATATGATGAATTCACTACTTTCTATAGATTGCTAGCAGGCAAAATAAAAAAAGCACCAAATAATTCGATTCTATTTATTGAGAAGTTTTAAATCTTCTTGCTCATTTTTTTTTCTCTAAGTGTTCCAGTGTTTGATTACAAAAAGAATTAGTATCAGAAATCTTTATTTGCGACAACGTGACTCAGAAGTCTAGAGACTTACTAAAAAGAGATAAAGAATCAGGCATAGCCTGAGAAAGGAGTTTGGCTGACTATTTCTAATCACAATTAAAGTCTTAAGTTAGAGGCAACTTTTAAAATATGTGCTGCCTGTTTCTTTTCCAGGGTGACAACTGTCATAGCAATGTAAAAATTTGCATGATGGAATTGGTTGGATTTTTATTTATTTATTTATTTTTTTGAGGATGAGGATAGTTGATTTGTATTCATCATTTTTACTACCAAATTATCCTGGAACATTTGCCAAAGAGCTGTCAAATGACCATTTTAAGTAATTCATTTTTACATTCTTAAGAATAAACATCTCTAACCCACTGTTCTCAGAAAACAATGACTATTTCAATTTGATTAAGTGAAATGAGAACTGGAATTGTATTTCTATTTGGTTTTCTTCTTTGTCTCCTCAGCTGTTGAGAAATACCCCAATGCGAAGGTGCACTTTGGCCACAGGCTGTTGAAATGTAATCCTGAGGAAGGAGTGATCACAGTGCTTGGGTAATCACCAGTCAGCCTGTTGACTGCAGAGGTGAAGGGTTGACACAGAGAACTGGATCTGTAAACTTTGTTCTCTGGCTTATTTGAAAGAGTTAAATGATTACTAAAAGGGATTCAAAGGATTTCAGATCAAAACCAGCCTTGGCTGCCTTCTGAACACCAATACCAGTGATTCTTCTTGATTCTGAACCTGGCTCAGCATCCGACCACTGGTGGCCATCCTCTTCAAACACTCTCTGCCCTTGAAACAGATGACCCTCCACTGCTCTGTGTTTCCTCTCCTCTTTATGGAAATGATTTGTCTGCCTCTCCTGGGCTGCCTCTGTTTCCTCTGAAGTTCCTAGCCCCATGTCCCATTCTTGCGATATGTCATGGATTCCCAGTCCGTTCAGCGACCACTTTTAAATTCACTTCGCTAAAATGAACCTCTCTAGCCCATGCCTCTGTCTTCACTCTCTTCACTCTCAGTCCTTATTTCAATCCTAATCCATGCTATTTTCCTGTTCGACACCTTCACAGGTACCTCTTGCCATGATCTCAAACACATCTTAAATCACCATCTATTTCTCTCCAAGCACTCCTGACTTCCCTAGTGCTATCACCCAAATCATTAGAGTCATTCTTGTTGTGCCCTCTTCCCTGTTTCCTCCCATTAAATCTATGACCCCTGCCCAGTCTTTCTTACTCCCTGATGGCTTCTGAGCCTACATCTTTCTCCAGAGCCCGTGGTCTCTGGGCTCTCACGCCTGCACACGCAGGTTGCTGCACTCACCTTGTCCTCTCCATGTCCCCTCCCTCCTGAACTCTGCCTCCAGTTCAATAAATCCAGTGCCAGATGAGTTTTTCTAAATTACCACACTTCCTACATCAACCCCCGCTCAGTGGAAAAAGTTATTTTCTCTCTTTTGCCAGAAGAATGTATTTAAACCTCTTGTCTTAACATTCAAAATTCTCTTCTTCTCCTCCCTCTTTTCCCTCCCCACATTGTCTTCTTTCCCTGAGCTTATCTCCCGATACCCTGCACTCAAGCTAAATGCACTGCTCTTGGCAAGTCCTGGGCACATCCATGCTGTGGTCTGTCCCTTCCCTCACTCTGCCTTCTTCTTGAGACTCCCTCCCTTTGTGCAGGGAGCTTTAGTCACACTTCCGTGGCCTGGCATGTCCTTATTAATGAGTACAGTGGTGCTATTCTCATTCTCGTGAGCAACACGGTCCTCAGGACGAGGGCTGTCATCTTCATTCTATAGCTATTGACTCCAAGCTCAAAAGTCAGATATGTACAAGTGAGGAGGGGCCCCCCTGAGTTGCTTTTTTATACCCAAACAGATGAACATCATCATTTTTACCACTAGAATGTTTTTTTTTAATAGTCCACTTTATTTTTCAGATCTGACAAAGTTCCCATAGATGTCACTTACGACCTCATTGCAGGATGTGATGGAGCATACTCCACTGTCAGAAGTCACCTCATGAAGAAACCCCGCTTTGATTACAGTCAGCAGTACATTCCTCATGGGTACATGGAGCTCACCATCCCACCCAAGAATGGGGATGTAAGTCCTTTCCCTTCTTTGGCTCCTCCCCACAGCCCTCCCACCCCTCAGACTAGGGAAGACACGTATTCTAGTGCACTTGTTCTTGGCAGCATGTCTGGATGAATTCTCAGGTCTGTCATAGTCCCTCGTAAGGCATAATAAGTCGGGTGTGCAAATATCCCTTTAATAATATCACTTCTCTCCCTTGCCTTCGAGATATGCTTTCTTGAGTGGGCAGGAAAGAAGAAGCATCACAGCTACCCTACTGGAAATGCACAGGGAATTTGTCTGACGTAATCATGTCATTTTCCTATTTTTTCTTGGGAGGAAAAAAATGGGTCAGGAATCTTTCTGTATACTGACAATCAGAGTTCTTATACTCATGACTATATCAAATAATAGTTATTAAATAAAGTGAATAGAAGTTGTTGCAAAGAGATTTCCATTGCATTTTTCTCATTTCTTAGTTCCCGAGTTCAACCCTATGTGGCTTGAGGCAAGTACATCCTAGGTATGTTTTATATCGTCATAAGTAAATAGATATAGGAACTGACTAAGGGAAATTAAAATACTAACAAAAGCAACAAGGATCTTGGCTTATAGGTAAAGATAAGTAAATAGTGTTCATTACAATGTGATTTGCATAGAAAACATCTGTTTTTGAGGTACAGATGCAATCTATCCTATTTGAAATTCAGATGTCTATAAAATAGCTAGTCCATTTGTGATAGTGCTATTACACACCAGGTATATAACCAAACTGTATCAGCCAGTCAAATCTGTATTTTAACATTAAATCATTGTCTATTTTTTCCTCCTAGTCACAAAAGTATTTAGTAATTCTGAAGTTCTAGTCTTATGGTTTTCAGGTGAGCCTTGTTCTCATGGCCCAGGATCTGATAATCCTGGGTTACAGGATATTAGGATCCTGTTGAAAAATTACCCCAGATGAGTGGAGTCATGCCTCCTAACGTAGATTTAAGATCGCCATTTATTTTTTCTAGGTGTTCATATTTAATAGTGATGATTAGTGGTTTACAAAAAGTCTCTGCTCTTAAAGAAAGAACACTGTTTTGACATAGCATTGGGACTCAGACCTGGAAGTATTTTAACATGGCCCCAAAACAATCCTAGGAAAACTCCCTTCCTTCTTCCCTCCCTCCTTTCCTTCCTTCCTTCCTTCCTTCCTTCCTTCCTTCCTTCCTTCCTTC
>NC_058408.1:60532838-60616020 GCF_002201575.2 Neomonachus schauinslandi
TTCCTTCCTTCCTTCCTTCCTTCCTTCCTTCCTTCCTTCCTTCCTTCCTTCCTTCCCTCCACCTATCTCTGTCTCTCTGTCCTGTCCCCCCTTTCTTTAACATAATAGACTCTCCATTCCATCTCCGAGGGTTGGAGTGGGGAAGAAAGATTGGGTGAGGGACAGCATGGGTGAATATTGGGGAGGTGCTTAGAGAATTGGGTGGGAGGCTCATCTCGAAGCTGCTTTTGCATAGCAAGCACCTGTTTTGCTCACATTTCATGTTTGGAAAGACTTGTGGTGAGGACCCAATGGGGATTATTGGAGCCTGCTCTTGGATAAAGATATCTATTGAGAGCATGACTTGATAATAAAGAAGCTGAAATTTTAAAGGATTATTTTCTAGAGTCGTGAAATATGTATGAACATCAGAATATTCTTGGTATCATAGTTGCTACATCAAAACAATATATAAACCACTAATGGTGAGGATGGGGCAGGGGGGGAGGGGTATGTATTGTCTCCCAAACTTTTTCATCAGCTGTTTGAACCTTCACTAATGTAGTAAATGATAAATCAGTTTCAGAGCTTCGCTCTTATCTTTTGGAGTTCTAAAAGGTCATAGAAGTGGTCTAAAGATAGCAAAAGGAAAAGCAAGGACCATGTACCTCATCCCGGCTGGTCTCCTTACAATTCCTAAACTCCTGACCTAAAACACTGCTCATTTCTGCCGCCTCTGCTTTGCTCAGCAAGTTCACCCCTCCCAGAAGCCACCTTCCTTTACTTCTTATCTAATCTATGGATCCCTTTGTAGTTTTAACCACTCCAGCCCCACACATTTCTTCCCTGCCCAGCTTTTATTTCCTATCCTTCAACTTCAGCATCTGCCTAGTCAACTGCATTGGAACCTCTTTGAGGGCAGAGAGTTACGCACTGACGCATTTCTGTGTCTGCGTGTTGAGCTTATTTTGAGGCTCTGAGATAAAAAGCCAGGAAGGAAGACACAAAGAACTCTAACAAGTGTAAAAATGCTGACTAGGAGACTATGCTGCCCTTTCTGTGTTCTTCTTACCATGTAAGATACACACATGGCAGGTGCTCGCATACTTGAAATGGTTGGAAACTGATTACATGTTCCTATGTGTATCATACCCCCAGGAACCTCCAGGATTAGGGTCAGTTGGGTGTTTGGGTCATTTGATCTGCCCAAGCAATCAATACTCACTCAGGCTGCTATTGGTTTGTCGTGGGATCACTAAAAAGAGAAGACTTCCTTCTATTATTTATGTTGTAGGAAGCAAATGATAAGAGGCTTGTTGGCAAAATTTTATTTTGCCCATGAAATTTAAACTTAGGACCTTTCTGTTCACACAAATAAGTCCCCAAGTAAGGTGAAAAATAAAGTATAAAAATATCACACACACACATATATGGACATATACATATATAGTTTATATGTTTATGTGTATAATGTATATGTATATACATGTATGTGTTTATGTGTGGGGGTGTGTGTGTCTGTGTGTGGGCTTAGAAATGAAGAGAGAAGGTGAGAGAGAGAGAACATCTCAAAATCTTGAATTTCATCTGGTATCAAGAACCCACCTAAGTTATAGGAATTTCTAAAGACAGGACAGGAAGGGTTTTTAAGACAACTTCTACTTTAAATAAGAGAAGGTGTGCATATCACCATGTGTATGATACTATTTGAATTGCTACAGAAACAATCATAACATAAGCAGAGTCAGTTTTATAGATGTGCTGCATTAGTGCATTAATCCAACACAAATATAATTTTTTCCCCCTACAGTATGCCATGGAACCTAATTATCTGCATATTTGGCCTAGAAATACCTTTATGATGATTGCGCTTCCTAACATGGTAATATAGAATTTATCAATGTAATTTTGCATCTATAAAGTTTTTCATTACTTACTTTTGTATTTTGTATGTATGCCTAATTGCTTTTACACTTAGGATGTGTATACTTTTAACATCATTGTTTGGTCTATTTAGTGATTATATCATTGAAACTTTGGGATTCCTGAGGAAAAACCTGAAGGAATTCCAATTATTTATCGTGGAAAGGAGATTGAACACATATAAGTTACAAGTGGCAGTTTGTGTGTGGTGCCTGTCCTCTCCCCCAAGATGGTGTAGGAGGAAATGGCCTTCCAATAAAGCCAAAGAGATTCGGGTTCTACACAAGGCAGTCCTTCCAGTGTGTGAGGTGTCTGGGACATTGGAATATAGATAGTCAAAAAGGGGCATGGCTGTTCTTTCATTAGACCCTAGAGACTTTTTTTGCTCTCTAGATCTAACTACATATTTGTCTAGTTGGTCTTCTTCTGTCCCTTGGCAGCAATGCTGGGGTCCAGTGCCTCGTAACATTATCTGAAGAGGAAGAAGAGACAGGAAATGTGAGGAGAAATTCAATCCAACCAGCCGATTAGTTATATAAGGAGGGTAGTGTTTGCGATTAGTAATCTAAGGAGGGTAGTGGTTTCTTGGTGAAATGGCTGAGGTTTACCGTGTAGAAATTCTAGTAAGCGAGAAGATGGGGAGCACCTGGGACTTGGGGGGCTTTTCTTTGGGAGCGAGGGGAGAAAGCCAGCTGTGTTTCCTGCTGGCCTGGACATTTCTGCCGGGTGTCCCTCGGCCACAGCAAGAACCTGAGACTACATTCTCTCACACTCTTCTCTCCTTCTCGCAGAACAGATCTTTCACGTGTACTTTGTTCATGCCCTTTGACGAGTTTGAAAAACTTGTAACCAGCAGTGATGTGCTGGATTTCTTCCAGAAGTACTTTCCAGATTCCATCCCTCTAATTGGAGAGTAAGTTTCAAGATGTGCAAGTGTGCCTTTCTCTCCACTGCTTTGAGCTACTCAAAATCCAAATAAAGGTGCTGCAATAAAGGTTACTTCCGTTTGGATGAAATGTGACTGGTCCTGGACGGGAAACCTGCCTTAGAGCAAAGTCTAAAGTGGATGTTGTGTTGTGAGTGGGAATTCTGAAAACCCCATGGCAGGCCCAGTTTCCCGGGGAAAGACAAGTCACCCACGTCCCCAGGCCTCTCTGCCTCCTGTGTGGGCTCTCAGGTCCTTGGAGGTTGGTGTGCTGCAGAGTGGGGCTGTGCTTCCCTCTGCTGGTGGGCACACAGGTCCAAGGCGCAGCAGATGCGAGTCGGGGTCCTCACTTTCTAGCTGGGTTCGCTTTCCTAGTTCATAGGCCCCTCCCGGGAACATGGCAATCCATAGCGGTACCTGCCCCAGAGTGTTGAGAGGACAGGACAAGTTCTTGCCTATAGATCGTTCGGCACAGGGCCTGGCACATACAGAGCCCCCCAGCTGGGAGCTAGCTTGTTAGCTGTCTGGTTTATGACCCACGGCCCCTCAGCCTCCTGTCAATGCCACCCCCCCAGGGTCTTGTCACTGGGTCTCACTAAGTACCTCTGCCCCCACTGTCCCTCCCTGGAATCCAGCTCACTCCCCACCTCCAGCAGGGTTTTCATGGAGGCAGAACAGTGCTGCAGAAAGTGAGACTTAAGGCTGCTTCTGCCCCTCACTCCCTGAGTCTCAGATTGCTCATCTTTACAATGGGCATCAGGACATCTACCTTTGGGGGGCAGTTGTGACGTGACATGCACCAACTATATAAAAGGGGTGGCCCACTGCCAGCCCACAGCAGCTCTCTTTAAAATGGTCGATTTCGATCCTTACCTGCTGACTCAGTGTGCACTGATCTCCCTTTCTCTGATGTTGAGAAATCTCTGCACGCCACAATTTACCCCTTATGTTTCGTGGTTATTTCTTGCCTCTCCAACCGGAATTAAAATTCTTGAGGGTATGTACTGTTTCTCTACTTACAACTGCCACAAATCCTCTGTAGATGCCTGACGCTCACTAGCTTCCAAATCTATGTAAAGTCACATTCATTTTAGTTTTTGGTGTGTGTGGCTTTAATCAGATGCACCACGTCTCAATTTTTCCACTAAAACCTAAAACACAACAGAAGAGTTGAAAATTGCGTGACCCGCACGCCTGATAAGAAAATTTCATGACACATAACACAGACGCATTTCGAGTTCTTGAGATGCAGTCAAACTTGTCCTGGTTGGATGTGATTAACATTGTTGAGAACAATGGAATTTCAGGAACTCAAAGAAACTTCAGTTTCTCCTTTTCCTGTTTTCTTTCTGGCATTTTTGTGTGTTTCTCAATAAAATCCAATGGTAATGAAGTCAGTACATCTGAAAGAATTATGCAGGATTTAATACCCAACTTCAGGTGCTTATGTTCTGGTTGTTTCCCTTTGAAGGCAAACCCTGGTACAAGATTTTTTCCTGTTGCCGGCACAGCCCATGATATCTGTGAAGTGCTCTTCTTTTCACCTGAAGTCACACTGTGTGCTGATGGGGGACGCAGCTCACGCCATTGTGCCCTTTTTTGGGCAAGGAATGAATGCAGTAAGTCCTTTCTCCTAAAGTAAGTCAGTCTCAACCAAAAAGTTGTAAATAACAATCATGCCTAAAACTATCCCCACATAACGTTTGAGAAAACAATCAATTCCACAATCCTACCAGCTGTTTATATTGATCACCAGCTATAGTCAAGTCTTGGGTTGCTTGATCCAGTAATTTCACATAGGAAAAAGCAATAATGCAGAAGACGGTTTTCTCTGCAGTTAGAAAATATATTGATAGCTTGAAATTTGGGAACCTGTCAGCAATTCAAGCCTTAATTAAAAAAAATTTTTTTGAGATTATGCATAAATATATAAATGTTAGGCTCAAAAAAGAAAAAGAGCCCAAACTGTCTGTTGTTTTCTCCACTTTTCCTTTCCAAGGGAAAGGAAAATGTAGTTGACAGAGTTGAAGAAGACTATGAAATAGATTTGATGTTGAATACTACTGCTTTCATGGAAGTTTTATTGTTCTGGCTAGAAAAAAATATTTCTGAAAAGAAATAGTGCTCAAATATGAAATATTAATTTCAAGGAATCCTAAAATAGTTATCTAGACAGACAATTATTTTGTGTGTGTTTGATAACTAATAGCTTTATAATCACAGCCTTTTATTGTTTTGGTGATCGGGATCTATCCCAAGTGTAAATAGGCTATAAATCTAATTACTTATATTTTCCACAAAGTGGTCTAAACACTTTGTTTTACAAACACCTAAGAACACACCAATTTTAGGATAGTGGATAAGGGCCTGGGCTCTGGCAGTATAAGGCCCGGTTCAAATCCTGGCTCCAAGATTTATTAGAATATGTTCTTGCTCAACTAACTTAAACTTACCTTTACTTCCTTGTCTGTAAAATGGGTTTTCAATAGTGCCTACACCATAGAAGTTCTTGGGGGATAAATGAATGAATTAAGTAAAGAATTTAAAAGTGTTATCTCAGCCTATGTGGTATTTTGCATCTCTAACTTCCTGCAGCATTAATAGTCTATATTGCTGACAAGAATATTTATTGGCTTCAGATGTAATCTCTATAATTGATGCGACAAATATTTTTTTAACGTTTACATTTTTTATATTTTCTCTAAAACTATAGTTTGAATTCCTAGAAAGCAGGAAACCTAGCTTTTGATTTTCTTCTTCCCCACTGCGTTTAGCGTCGAACCTTACCAAATAGTGTTAATTTTGTGGATTTCGTGACATTGGAAATTTGCTCTAATCTTTGGTTTAAAGGAACTAAATTAATATGAGAGTTCTAGCCTGTCATTAATTTCTCTAAATGTGAAGCTTAAAGACTGAATAGTTTAAATAAGATTCGAATACTCATGTTAGAGCAATATAATTGTTCTAAGCAGTGGAATCCATCAAAATTACAAGAGTAATTTAAAATTTTGATCAAGGGGCGCCTGGGTGGCTCAGTCGGTTAAGCGGCTGCCTTCTGCTCAGGTCATGATCCCAGGGTACTGGGATCAAGCCCCGCATCGGGCTCCCTGCTCAGCGGAGAGCCTGCTTCTCCCTCTCCCTCTGTCTGCCGCTCTGCCTACTTGTGCTCTCTCTCTCTCTGTTAAATAAATAAAAATCTTAAAATAAATAAATAAATAAATAAAATTTTGATCAAATTCCAAATCATTATAATCAATATGCATTAGGCAAAGACAAACCATCAGGTATGCAGTTGAGGGTCATTTATGATCCTAATTTAATGCCATAATTGACTAAGCAGCTGTGTGCTGGTTGAAGGCAAACATCCTACGAATCATACTCACCAATGGGAAGTCTGTTCAAAATTGCTCAGAAGCTTTCATTATTTCCAGTTTATTTTTCCCTATTCTTTCTTATTTCAGGGCTTTGAAGACTGCTTGGTATTTGATGAGTTAATGGATAAATTCAACAATGACCTTAGTAAGTAAAATTTGTCAAATGGACATGGACTAGCCCTGCTGATTAATTGTGGACCTATTTCTGACCCTGGAGGAGGGCAAACCCATGATGCATTTTTCCTGTTCAGGATTATAAATTTTTCTATTAGCAGCCCATGCCACTGGTACCTACTCAGACAAGGAGCACCTAGAGAGGGAAACATAGTTTCTTTTTTTTTTTTTTAAAGATTTTATTTATTTGACAGAGAGAGACACAGCGAGAGAGAGAACACAAGCAGGGGGAGTGGGAGAGGGAGAAGCAGGCTTCCCGCAGAGCAGGGAGCCCGATGTGGGGCTCGATCCCAGGACCCTGGGATCATGACCTGAGCCGAAGGCAGACGCTTAATGACTGAGCCACCCAGGCGCCCCTCTTTTTTTTTTTTTTTTTAAAGATTTTATTTATTTATTTGACAGAGAGATAGAGAACACAAGTAGGCAGAGGGAGAGGGAGAAGCAGGCTCCCCGCAGAGCAGGGAGCCCGATGCGCGGCTCGATCCCAGGACCCCGGGATCATGACCTGAGCTGAAGGCAGCCGCTTAACCGACTCAGCCACCCACGCGCCCGAAACATAGTTTCTTTTAAGGTTTGTACCTGGAGGTCTGTGCAGTGATCCTCACAAAGAAAGACATTCCCAGGACCAACGTTTGCTCAGAATACGCTCTTTGCTCTCCCTTTCCACCTGGGGAACCTGCACCTGCATTCCTCCCCCCCGCCCCCCCTCCCGAAACACTTGCAGGAGCTCCACTGCTTTCTTGCTTGTTGCCTTATCAATGTTGCAGATGCTACTTCCATTTGCCTTTGGTTAAAACTGATTCCACCAGATATATTGATTTGACGGGTCCTGGAGTTTAAGATATTTATATGTAATGTGGAAATTAAATTAAATTAAATTATATGTACACCATAAGTTGCTAACAATAGCCCCAGACCTGGATAACTGTTACTGCTTCTTGGCATCCGTGGTCTCAAAGGCTACCTGTGAATTTAAACCTCGTTTAGGTAAGGGATAGATGTAGAGAACTGGCTGTAAGTCTACACCCAGATTCCAGTCCTGACTCGCCAACTTACCTTGAGCAAGTCGTTTCAGCTTTTTGAAGTCTTGGGTTTTCTTTTTTTTCTTTTCCATCTATATAGTGGGGACAATAACACTAACTTCAGAGAGATGTGAAAATGAAGTAAAATTATTTGTGTAAAGCTCTTTTATTTATTAGTTTCAGAGGTAGAGTTTGGTGATTCATCAGTTGCATATAACACCCAGTGCTCATTACATCACATGCTCTCCTTAACGCCCATCACCCAGTTACCCCATCCCCCTACCCCCGCCCCTCCAGTAACCCTCAGTTTGTTTCCTATAGTTTAGAGTCTCTTAGGGTTTGTCTCCCTTTCTGATTTTATCTTACTTTTTTTCCCTCCCTTCCCCTATGATCCTCTATTTTGTTTCTTAAATTCCACATAAAAGTGAAATCATACAATAATTGTCTTTCTCTGATTAACTTATTTCACTTAACATAATACTTTCTAGTGTCCATCAACAGATGAATGGATAAAGAAGATGTGGTATATATATACACAACACATATATATACACACACATATATATACATATATATATATATATATATATACATATATACAGTGGAATATTACTCAGGCATCAAAAAACGAAATCTTACCATTTACAACAATGTGGATGGAACTAGTGTGTATTATGCTAAGTAAAGCTTTTTTTAAAAAAAAGTCTGGCACAAAGTGAGTTCACAGTAAATGTTTGTGATAGTGTTTTAGGAAGTCCTTGGACACTGCTGTCTGGATCAGAAGAGACTAGAGGGTCCAGGGTAAAGTTCTTCTGGTTTTCTGCCTTCCTTTTCCAGTCATCTTGCTCAGATGCTCCGGATCCAGAGGCATTTTGTTTCCTCCCGTCTCTGCCCTGGTGGGATTGATCTGCATGTGATAGGCATGACGGAGGGGATGGAGGGTTCATATGTCAGAACATACTGTCAGCACTGGTCTTGGTTACTATGGAACAAAGATAAAACAATACTGATTATGACAATGAGACTCAACTAGCATTACTGAACATTTCATATGTGTTGGGTATCTTGCTATATTTTTTAATCCATTTTCTCATTTAGTCTCCATGGAAAACATGGGGCATATGTACTATTCTTGTCCCTGTTTTACAACTTGTCCCTATTTTACAAGCTTAGAGACTTAGAGTAACTCACCCAAAGTCATATAGCTACAAGTGTTGGATCTGGGACTGACAGCCAGGTTCTCTGACTTTTGAAATGGCATCCTTAATAACTAGTGTGGATTGGCCTTGTGAGAGTTATACTGGTTAGTCATTCATTTATCAGACATTTATTCAGTATTTACCATTTACGTGGTTAAGATTTCGGACATGAATAAAACATGAGGCCTACCTCTGGGAGATCACAGAATAATGATGGAACTGATGGTTAGCTGATAAGGTGTCTTCGGTACAGTGAAATAAATGTGGATGGTGTGGCAAGAAAGGACATAAAGGAGAGTAGAAGATTCTAAGCGGGACTGCATGGGGAGGGGTCGCTGACCATCATTTCTATGAGCTGCTCTCCATTTGTGAAATAAAGAAAATAAGGAGGGGCGCCTGGGTGGCTCAGTCGTTAAGCGTCTGCCTTTGGCTCAGGTCATGATTCCAGGTCCTGGGATCGAGCCCCGCATCGGGCTCCCTGCTCAGCGGGAAGCCTGCTTCTCCCTCTCCCACTCCCCCTGCTTGTATTCCCTCTCTCGCTGTGTCTCTCTCTGTCAAATAAATAAATAAAATCTTTAAAAATATATATTTCAAAAAAAAGAAAAAAAAAAGAAAATAATGATTGACTAACCAACAAGTATATGTTATATTAACTTTATCATAAGTTTTATTTAATCACAATAGGAAATGCTTGTGTGTTATTGTTCAGTATTCATAGATTATTGGTCATTCAGCCTGGTTACCCAAAGTTTGAAAAGACTGGAACAGTGGTAGAGTATACACCATTTAATTTGACTGGTGTAGAGGACGGCACATTTTCATAGACTGTATTGGAAACGATTTATTATTCACCTTGGCTCCTAGGTATGTGTCTTCCTGAATATTCAAGATTGAGAATTCCAGATGACCACGCGATCTCAGACTTGTCCATGTACAATTACATAGAGGTGAGTGAGGGGGTTGGGCTCCATTCCATGAGATCATTCCTGATAGTCTAACAGATAGTCTTTTCTTTTTAAACAAAATTTTTAAAATTTTAATTCCAGTGTAATTAACATACAGTGTTATATTAGTTTCAGTATAGAATACAGTGATTCAACAATTCTATACATTGTTCAATGCTCATCATGGTAAATATACTCTTTAATCCCCATCACCTCTTTCCCTCATCCCCCCACCGACCTCTCCTCTGGTGACCACCTGTTTGTTCTCTGTAGTTAAGTCTGTTTTTTTGTTTGTCTCCTTTTTTCTTTGTTTGGTTTGTTGCTTAAATTCCACATATGAGTGACATCATACGATATTTGTCTTTCTCTGACTGACTTATGTCACTTAGCCTAATACACTCCAGGTCCATCCATGTTGTTGCAAATGGCAAGATTTCATTCTTTTTTTATGGCTGACTAAAATTCCATTTTATATATATACTATATATAAAATCACCTCTTCTTTATCCTTTCATCTATCAATGGACACACTTGGGCTGTTTCCATAGTTTGGCTACTGTAAATAATTCTTCAATAAACATAGGAATGCATATATCTTTTCAAATTAGTGTTTTCATATTCTTGGGTAAACTCCTAGCAGTGGAATTATTGATTCATATGTAATTCAATTTTTAATTTTTTGACAAACCTCCATACTGTCTTCCACAGTGGCTGCACCAGTTTGCATTCCCACTAACAGTGCATGATAGTTCTTTTTTTTCCATATCCTCATCAACACTTGTTGTTTCTTATGTTTTTAATTTTAGCCATTCTGGCAGGTGTGAGGTGATAACTCATTATGATTTTGATTTGTACTTCTCTGATGGTGAGTGATGTTGAGCATCTTTTTGTGTGTCTGTTGGCCATCTGTATGTCTTCTTTAGAGAAGACATGTCTTCTGCCCATTTTTAATTGGATTCTTTGGTGTTTTTTGATGTTGAGGTATGTATGTTCTTTATATTTTGGATACTAACCCTTTATCAAATACGTCATTTGCAAATATCTTCTATTTTGTAGGTTTTGTTGTCTTTTAGTTTTGTTGATTGTTTCCTTTGCTCCGTAGGAGCTTTTTATTTTGATGTAGTCTCAATAGTTTATTTTTGTTTTTTATTTCCTTTGCCTCAGGAGATATATCTAGAAAAATGTTGCTAAGGCCAGTATCAGAGAAATTACTGCCTGTGCTCTCTTCTAGGATTTTTATGGTTTCAGGTCTCATATTTAGATCTTTAATCCATTTTGAGTTTATTTTGTGTATGGTGTAAGAAAGTGGTCCAGTTTCATTCTTTTGCATGTGGCCGTCTAGTGTTCCCAACACCATTTGTTGAAGAGACTATCTTTTTCCCATTGCATATTTTTGACTCCTTTGTCAAAGGTTAATGGACCACATAATTGTGGTTTTATTTCTGAGCTCTCTATTCTCTTCCATTGATCTATGTGTCTATTTTTGTGTCAGTATCATACTGTTTTGGTTACTATAGCTTTGAATTATATCTTGAAGTCTGGGATTGTGATACCTCCAGTTTTATTCTTCTTTTTCAAGATTTCTTTGGCTATTTGGGGTCTTTTGTGGTTCCATACAAATTTTAAGATTATTTGTTCTAGTTCTGCATAAAAGGCTGTTGGTATTTTTTTTTTTTAAAGATTTTATTTATTTATTTGACAGAGAGAGACACAGCAAGAGAGGGAACACAAGCAGGGGGAGTGGGAGAGGGAGAAGCAGGCCTCTTGCAGAGCAGGGAGCCCGATGTGGGACTCGATCTCAGGACCCTGAGATCATGACCTGAGCTGAAGGCAGACGCTTAACGACTGAGCCACCCAGGCGCCCCAAGGCTGTTGGTATTTTGATAGGAATTGCATTAAATGTGTAGATTGCTTGCGGTAGTATGGACATTTTAACAATATTTGTTCTTCCAATCCATGAGCATGGAATGTCTTTCCTTTTGTTTGTCATCTTCAATTTTTTTCATTAATGCTTTGTAGTTTTCAGAGTATAGGTTTTTCACTTCCTTGGTTAAATTTATTCCTGGGTATTTTATTATTTTTGGTGCAATTGTAAATGGGATTGTCTTCTTACTTTCTCTTTTGCTACTTCATTATTAGTGTATAGAAATGCAATGGATGTCTGTATATTAATTTTGTATCCTGCAACCTTACTGAACTCATTTATCAGTTCTAGTAGTTTTTTGGTGGAGTCTTTAGGGTTTTCTATATATAGTATAATGTCATCTGCAAATAGTGAAAGTTTTACTTCTTCCTTACCAATTTGGATGATTTTATTTCTTTTTCTTCTCTGATTGCTATAACTGGATTTCCAGTGCTATGTTGAATAAAAGTGGTGAGAGTGGACATCTTTGTCTTGTCCCTGATCTTAGGGAGAAAGCTCTCAGTTTTTTACCAGACTATGATGTTAGCTGTGGGTTTTTCATATATGGCCCTTATTATGTTGAGGTATAGTCCCTCTAAACCTACTTTGTTGAGGGTTTTTATGATGAATAGATGCTGTACTTTGTCAAATGCCTTTTCTACATCTATTGAAATGATCATATGATTTTTATCTTTTCTCTTATTGATGCGATGTATCACATTGATTGATTTGTGAATATTGAACCACCCTTGCATCTCAGGGATAAATCCCACTTCGTCACAGTGAATGATTTTTTTTAAAGTTGTTGGATTTGGTTTGCTAGTATTATGTTGGGGATTTCAGCATCTACGTTAATCAGAAATATTGGCCTATAGTTGTCTTTATCTGGTTTTGTACTAGGGTAATGCTGGCCTCATAGAATGAATTTGGAAGCATTCCTTCCGCTTCTATTTTTTGGAATAGTTTGAGAAGAGTATGTATTAACTCCTTAAATATTTGGTAGAATTGACCTGTGAAGCCATCTAGTCCTGGACTTTTGTTTGTGGAGGGTTTTTTGATTTCTGATTCAATTTCTTTGCTGGTAATTGGTCTGTTCAAATTTTCTATTTCTTCCTGATTCAGTTTTGTGATGTTATATGTCTCCAGGCATATGACAAAATTTTTCATAATATTTTTTATAATCCTTTGTATTTCTGTGGTGTTAGTTATTATTTCTCCTCTTTCATTTCCGATTTGTTTATTTGGGTCTTCTCTCTCTCTTTGATGAGTTTGACTAAAGATTTATTAATTTTGTTGAACTTTTCATAGAACTAGCTCCTGGTTTCATTGATCTGTTCTATTTTTTTAAATTCTTTTTTCATTTATTTTTGCTCTAGCCTTTATTATTTCCTTCTTTCCACCGGTTTGGGGTTTTATTTGTTCTTCTTTTTCTAGTTCCTTTAGGTGTAAGGTTAGGTTGTTTGAGATTTTTCTTGCTTCTGGAGTAGGCCTGTATTGCTATAAATTTCCCTCTTAGAACAGCTTTGCTGAATTGCAAAGATTTTGGACCATTGTGTTTTCATTTTCATTTGTCTCTATGCATTGTCTGATTTACTCTTAGATTTCTTGGTTGACCCATTCCTTATTTAGTAGTATGTTATTTAACCTCCATGTATTTGTGTTCTTTCTAGACTTTTTCTTGTGGTTGATTTCTAGTTTTATAACACTGTGGTCAGAAAAGATGTATGGTATGACTTTGATCTTTTTTAATTTATTGCGACTTGTTTTATACCCTAATATGTGATCTATTCTGGAGAATGTTCCATATGTTTTAGGATGGAATGTTCTAATATATTGTTAGATCCATCTGGTCCAATGTGTCATTCAAAGCCACTGTTTCCTTGCTGATTTGTTTTTGTTTTTTTTTTTTTTTTTTTAAAAGATTTTATTTATTTATTTGACAGCGAGAGACACAGAGAGAGAGACACAAGCAGGGGGAGTGGGAGAGGGAGAAGCAGGCTTCCTGCCGAGCAGGGAGCCCGATGTGGGGCTCGATCCCAGGACCCTGTGATCATGACCTGAGCCGTAGGCAGACGCTTAACGACTGAGCCACCCAGGCGCCCCTGATTTGTTTGATCTATCCACTGATGTGAGTTGGATGTTAAAGCCTCTACTATTATTGTATTACTATCAATTACTTCTTTTATGCTTCTTATTAGCTTCTTTATGTATTTGGGTCCTCTCATGTTGGTGCATAAATATTTACAATTGTTCTATATTCTTGTTGGATTATTCCCTTTATGATTATATAATGTCTTCTTTGTCTCTTGTTACAGTCTTGTTTAAAGTCTATTTTGTCTGATAGAAGTATTGCTACTCTGGCTTTCTTTTCAGTTCCATTTGCATGACAAATGCCTTTCCATCCCTTTACTTTTAATTTGCATGTGTCTTTAGGTCTGAAATGAGTCTCTTGTAGGCAGTATATAGATGGGTCTTACTTCTTTTATCCATTCTGTCACCTTGTGTCTTTTAATTGGAGCATTTAGCCCATTTACATTCATGGTAATTACTGATAAGTAGTATTTATCGCCAGGTTGTTGTTTATTTTATGGTTGTTTTGTAGTTCTTCTCTGTTCCTTTCTTCTCTTGCCCCCTTCTCTTATGGTTTGCTGGCTCCTTAGTAGTATATTTGGATTCTTTTCTCTTTATTTTTGCATATCAATTGCTGGTTTTTCATTTGTGGTTTATATATAACAAAGAATGCTTATAGAATTCTATATTAAGTTGATGGTCACCTAAGTTTGAGCCCATTCTAAAAGCACTAATTTTTTACTCCTCTCCCTCTATCCCACATTTTAGGTATATGGGTACATTTACATCCTTTTATTTTGTGAATCTCTTGACTGATTTATATAGATATACTTATTTTTACTGCTTTTGTGCTTCCTACTTTTCTTACTCTTATGGTCTTTCCTTTCCACTCAGAGTCCCCTTTAACATTTCTTGTAGGGCTGGGTTAGTGTCATTAATTCCTTTAACTTTTGTTTATCTGGGGAACTTTTTATCTCTCCTTATATTTTGAATAATAGCCTTGCTGGATAGTGTAGTTTTGGCTGCAAGTTTTTTCTTTCAGCACTTTGAATATATCATGCCACTCCCTTCTGGCCGCTGAAAAATCAACTCATAGCCTTAGGGGGTTTTCCCTGTATGTAACTGTTTTCTTGCTGCTTTTAAGATACTCTATCACTACTTTTTGCCATTTTAATTACTGTGTGTCTTGGTGTGAACCTTCTTGGGTTGATTTTGTTGGGGGCTCTCTGTGCCTCTAGGATCTTGCTATCCATTTCCTTCCCCAGATTCAGGAAGTTTTCAGCTATTATTCAAATAAATTTTCTGCCCCCTTTTCTCTCTCTTGTCCTTCTGGGATCTCTATAATCTGAATATTCTTATGTTTGATAGTGTCACTGATTTCCCTTAGTCTACTTTCATTTATTATTATTTTTTTCTCTCTCCTGTTCAGCTTGATTGCTGTCCATTACTCTGTCCTCCAGGTCACTGATCCATTCTTCTGCAGCCTCTAGTCTACTATTTATTCCCTCTAGTGTATTTTTAATTTCAGTTACTGAGTTCTTCAAATTGATTTGTTCTTTTTTATGTTTTCTATCTCTTTGTTGAGTGTCTCACTGAGTTCCTCCACTCTTTTCTCAAGTCCAGTGAGTAACTCTATGGCCATTACTTTAAATTCTCTATCAGGCATATTACTCATCTCCATTTCACTTAGGTCTCTTGTTCCGATTTTGTCCTGTTCTTTCATTGGGGACTTATTCCTCTGTCTCATTTTGCCTAAGTCGCTGTATCTGTTTCTGTGTGTTAGGAAAGTGAGCTACATCTTCTGCTCTTGAAAGTAGTGGCCTTTTGAAGAAGAGGTCCTGTGGTGCCCTGCAGTGCAGTGTCTCCTGTTCACCAGAACCTGACGCTTCAGGGGAGTCTCTTATGTTAGTTGCCTGTGCCCTACTGTTGTGGCTGAGCCACATTTACCTTCAGTCCAAGCATCTGCAGAAGCTGTCTTTGCCTGTTGTGGTTAGGGTTTTATCCCTGTGTAGTTAGTGGGCCAAGCTGGGACTACCTTGGAATTGAGTTGAGTCAGACCAGGTGTTGGTCAGGGCTGTCATACCATCAAACTGCAGGGCACTCTCCCTGCGTTGTCCCCTGAGTTTTTGTTGGTGGGAAGAGCCTGCATTCAGATCAGATGTCTGCCCTCAGCCCAATGCTGGGGGTGCCATTGGACTGGTATGTGTGGTTATATTTCTTTCTCCCCAGGGCAGGAGTTACTTTGGAGTGGTGCTGACCCCTGTTGGGGCTGCTTGCCACTGCCAGGCTTGTGGCACTGCTTTGGGTGGACTTCTGCCCAGGGTGTGTTGGAAGTGGCAGATCTGCAGGAGAATGTGGGGGTAGGTGTGCTGTTAGCAAGGTAGGTGGAGATAGTTGGTGCTGCAGTGGTTCTGGCAAGTGTCCATGTGTTGAAGCTGGGGGTGGGGGAGGGAATGGCATGCACCAGCTCTTTTTTTCTTGGAGAAGTCTCCCAAAGATACCTGTCCCTCAAGCACATGCTCTGAGATTAGTAAATAAATCTTCCCGCATTTCCTAGGCACTTTTCAAACTCTTGCTTCTATACTATATTGTATATCAGTGATTCTGTTTGTTGTGCTGTCTCTTTAAGGGTGGGGATTCAGTTTCCTCTCACCCTCCAGGTCTCTCCCAGCGGAGCCCTCTGATTTTTGAAGTTCCAGGTGTTAAGCCCCACTGACTGTAAGAACTCTCCAAGTTAGGCCCCTCTGGTTTTCAAAGCCAAATGTTATGTGAATTTGTCCTCTCAGTGTGGGTGCCCTATGCCTAGGGTGCCTGGCGTGGGGCCTCCTGCTCTTTGTTCCCCATGCCAGCAGTGCCCTTACCTCCTATGGATAGTCCTGTGGGTCACTGTGGCTCCTGACTATGTCTCTGTCCTTCCTACCTTCTTCAATGTGACCTCTTCCCTGTATTTAGCTGTGGAGAGTCTGTTCTGCCAGCTTCGGGTCATTTTTCTGGGTTTTTTACACTGATGTGGTTGTTATCTAGGTGTATCCATGGGATGAGATGAACCTAGGATCCTCCTACTCTGCAATCTTCCCCAGAAGTCACAAATGTTCTTTAATTTTTCTTTGCTCCAGCCCCATCACACACATGCCAAATAAGAATAGGTACAAAAAGAATACACACACACACACACAGTATTCCTTGCACATGGGTGGATTGTGACTGTAGACGTGACAATGACCCACATACATCATGTCCATCTACATTTTAGGGACATTTAAGAGGTAACAAAGATGACAAAATTCTGATTTCAATCACTGATAATTCACAGGCTCAAACCTTAGACATTTGGTAGAGCTAGTAATATTTTATTTTAAGGAAAATATAATTTTGATATGTATTAACATATTTGGAAGATTTAAGAAACATTAAATGACCTTAACACTGTTAACATTATAAGCTACAAATTTGGAGTAGCTTTATAATATCCGTTGAGGCCTTATGCACCGAAAAAAAATATGTATATACCAAAGAAATTCATGGTCAGAGGATTAATACTCAGAAGAAAAACACAATTACATTTTGAGTCAGTCACATGAAAAATTCACAACAAATAGTTACGGTTAAACTTTTTAAATGATCAAATGAAAAATCCTACAAGATAAATTTAAAGAAAAGACAGAAAAAATAAAAAAAACTAGACAAAAAAGATAAAGTGGATTTCAGTGTGAGCAGAACTGTTTCATATGTGGTGAAGGAAGTTCTATAGGATACTGAAAGTCTTCGCTGATGTAACTTGCATGTGTCTTTAAAAACAAGACAGCTATAACACAATATTTGTTCTCAGTATGGAGTAAGTCAAGACAGACACAGCTTCAAAGATCCCTTTTTGCCATGAAGATTCCAAACCAGACAGGAAACAATGGCAACTAGTCAAATCTTTGGTCCCACAGACTATCCCCAGATCTGGCTGAACAAACCTTTCACTGAAATGGAGTTCCCGTATTGCCCCATGAGCAAAATAGAGTTCTCTAACAGGTTTAGAGCAGTTGCTCAACCTTTTCAAGGTAATGACTTATACTTTTACTAAAAGGGATCAGGAATGACTGTTAAGGAAATAAGAATTTAACTACACTGTGTCCAGCTTTGCAGTGAATGGGAACATGTTGTAGAAAAGAAATAAACGTTATTCACTGGAGGTGTTCTTTAAGACTCCTATGTTATTGCAGATGAGAGCACATGTCAACTCGAGGTGGTTCATCTTCCAAAAGAACATGGAAAGATTTCTTCATGCTCTTATGCCATCTACCTTTGTCCCTCTCTATACCATGGTAAGGTCTGGATTTAAGACACCTCCTCATTTTGTTCTTCTGTTTAGCCATTAAAGAATCACAAGAACACTTTTTAAACGTCCTCACAGGTCACCTTTTCCAGAATAAGATACCACGAGGCAGTGTTGCGCTGGCACTGGCAGAAGAAGGTCAGAACAAATCGAAGTTCATAGTGTTATGGTTATGGTTCTTCAGGCAGATTCAGAAATGATGTGATAGACACCAAATGTTTGCTTCCAGATAAAAACTGTCCTGGTACACAGAGGGTAAAGTGCCTAATGAACAAAATTACAAAAAGGGAGAAAGGAAGAGAGAGCAAGCAAGGGAGGGGAGGGACAGAGTGCTTCTGAAGGGAAGAAATTAAAAAAAGAAACTGATGCTGTTATTTATTTTTTTTAAGATTTTATTTATTTAGAGAGAGAGAGTGCGAGCACAAGTGGGGGAAGGAATAGAGGGAGAGGGACGAGCAGACTCCATGCTGAGCGCAGAGCCTGACGTGGGGCTTGATCCCACAACCCTGAGACCATGACCTGAGTCAAAATAAAAAATCAGATGCTTAACCAACTGAACCACCCAGGTGCCCCTGATGCTAGTATTTCTAAACGTTTTACTTTATTTTAGCAATGTGATTTTTTTACTTTTATTTAGCAACTGAATTTTGCTCCATGCAATATCTTTATGGGTATAATTTGTAAAACTGGACAGAATTGAATCACTTATAAAACATAATCTAATTCCAATTTAATGCCATAACATGTTCATTTTAAGCAGCTGACCCAGAGATGCCAGTAAATAGACATTCAGATTCCTGATCTTTGACTTTGAGAATCTAACAAGTTTATTCATTCAGCAAATCATTTTATTCAATGTCTAGACACTGAGCTGGGCATGGTGATGAATAAGCAGCAGCCCCTCTCCTCCTGTAGCTCAGAGGCTGGTGGGGCAGGCTGACAGCTTCCGTGGAGGGGCACAACTGCCTTGGAGGAGAACGGAAGGGGCCGGGGTGGGTGGGGCTCAGTGGGCCTGGAAGGCAGCCCTGATGTGTGAGAATGGCCGGAGGTGCAGCTGGAATGGCAAGAAGGACCTCAAGCATTTTGAATATTATGTTGAGGGAAGCAAGGAGACCAATGGAGACTAATAGACTCAGGTGTGGATTTTAGAAAGAATGCTTTGGGGGCACCTGGGTGGCTCAGATGGTTAAGTGTCTGCCTTAGGCTCAGGTCATGATCCCAGGATGCTGGGATCGAGCCCCACATCCAGCTCCTGGCTCGGCGGGGAGCCTGCTTCTCCCTCTCCCTCTCCCTCTGCCTCTCCACCTGTGCATGCACTCTCTCTTTCTCTCTGTATCTCTGTGTCTCAAATGAATAAATAAAAAAAATCTTTAAAAAAAAAAAAGAAAGAATGCTTTGCTGTGTGGAGACTGGATTGGAAAGAATCTAGATTTATGCCTACAAAGATGAAAAAAATAGGACCCCGGCCCTCAAGGAGCTAAAAGTCTAATAGGGGAAAGACAGTGACAGGCAGTGAGAATGCGGGACACTTAATGCCACCAAGCCAATCACTCTTCTCATGGAGACTCTGTGCAGGGTCTGAGCAGTGACTGAATCATTTGTGGCTTCAGCACAGTACTCTTCTAAGATAGCACTATAACTCTTTTTATAAACTGTGTGTGTGTTTATGGCTATACAAAGGCAGACTGCTAAGAATTCATTATACAGAACAATGGATTCATTTATTTCTGGGAAGGGAGAGAGGACAGAGACAGAGGAAGGAAGCTCCAAATTCCTGACCTTACCAACCACTGTAGGTCTTGACCTAGTGATCATGCAATTAAATTGCTGTTTTAGGTTAAAGAACAAAGAAGACGTTGTATACTCCTTGGTTGTTTAAGAATGAAGTCTTTTAAGATCTTTATCTCTGGACAAATAAAATGAGACTTCTTGCTGTTTTTACAGGTGATAAACAAAGGACTCTTTTTCTTTGGGGCACTGATAGCCATTGGTAGTACCTACCTATTTATGAGCTCCATGTCACTGAGACCCCTGCACTACTTCAGAAGACCATGGGACTGGCTCACTTCCTTCCAGATAACAGGACATGTTTCCCTGCAAACTCTATGGAGTCACTAGAAAAAAATCCCGATATCATTAGCAGGTGATATAAAGATTCTGAAGTGGCAAATGGATTTCTTTTTAACTAAAACTAAGGATCAAAACCATGTTTCTATCATCATCTTTAATTCACTAGTGAAAAATATATGTCAGCTTACAATTAAATTCAGTATAGAATTTCTCTGTGTGTTCACTGTGATTATTGGCGGGGAGGGAACCAACCCCAAACTACAGTTTAAATTGTAAAACACAGCTTTCCCACAACACTACACATAGATGTGGTCATTCTAAATATAAAAATGCAATGATGAAGATCTCTTTCACTTCTCAAAAAGTAAAGCACCAGAGGCCTCAAGGAAGACATTGATCACATCTTCTCTTTCAAGGACGTAGTTAAGGTCACAATAGGACTGACTCTTAACACCCAGGACTAGAAACTATGATTTGCCTAACATGTTAAGTACAGTTTTGATCACGTGGATGGAACTTATCCAGCATAGAGCTCAGCTTCACTTACTAAAACTGGAAGTATAAATGAGGAATTTGGGGCACTCTAGAGAGTTACAAAATGAACTAATTTTATTTCACAGTCTTCAAAGGCCAGTATTACCTTTTGAAGATTAAAAAAAAGGGGGGGGGCTATTAATGCCATACTAAGTGAAGAATAAGAGTTTTATTTACAAATTAAACATCGATATATACAACAGAGTGGAAAGGAAATAAGGGAAGACAGTTTTCCTAGAAATTATTCCATTTGAGATTCTCAAGAAGCAGTTTACTAACCAGCGATAAACTTGATTTTGAAAAGTTCTTTTAGTGAAAACATTTTCTTTGGTTCTTCCTTCTTCAGTTGAGCAACTGAAACACTCAGAAGTCTTCCAAACATGATTAATCATGAAGATGCTACACCAGTAGGACAGTCATCTAAGAAATAAAAACTAGGCAATAAAATTAAATGGTTCAGTTTCTTTTTTATATAGTTAAAGAAATCCTTGAGTTCTAATGAGCTGTGTGTAGTCTAAACAATGACTCATGGGAAAATGGCATCTTCACTAACACTGACCATTGATTAGCCAGTAGACTGACTGAAGAGCAAAAAGGATTAAATAATACATTTTATGAGTACAGTTTTACACTTACTTTCATCCCCTTCAAATGTAGGTTTGTTTAATTTTTTGCTTGGAACTCCTTTTCTAAACCCAAAACTCTTGGCAAAATTGTGGCAAATTCTCAAGAAGAGAAGATAGTCTTGCCGAGTTATGTTTGAAGTGAAACATGGAAATACTTACCGGCCATCAACACATCCTTTCCATGTACATCCCCTGCTAATGTATGATTCCCTAGCCTCCATGATTACTTTGAAATTCACCACCTTTTCTTTCCTGGGTTGCTTTTTAATATTCCTTCTGGAGCTTGCTTAGCAGCATTGCTTATATACTATACAATATAGTATAGAAGCAAGAGTTTGAAAAATGCCTAGGAAATGGGGGAAGATTTATTTACTAATCTCAGAGCATGTGCTTGAGGGATAACACCTTGCTTATTCATCTTGAAGCTCCTCTATATCATACTGCATACAGCAAGTCTTTTTTTTTTTTTTTTTCAGAGGAAGCCAAGGTGCTGATTTTCTTTTTCACCCTGGAATTGTCTCTTTGATAAATTTGATTGGTCAAAAAGAGGATGTGACTGTGATTAGGATCCAACACTACAGAAAATTTGAGATTTCCTAGTGATTTCACACATGTATGATACAAAGTTATTTTTACAGCTATTTTTGAGCTGTGAATACAGCTAAGTATTTTTGAGAAAACTGTATTATGTGCCTTGGAAAATAGTGTCATTTAAAAAAATATATTCAAAATGAAAATTTTCAACATGTTAGAAGTTGATGGTGCCAGATGCCCATCTTGTGCCATAAGTGGTTTTTCGTTATGGAAAGCACCCATTGAATTAAAACAATTGTCTTGCTCAGTTGCTTCCAGAGACTAGAAAGCATATGGGCAATTCAGATTTCCTGCTAAGCCACAAAAGTTCTGTTGATATTGTGGGAGCCCAGGGCAGGCTGCCCCAAAATATGCCACAATTTTGAATTAAACTTCCTTAAGAAACAGCAAGTGCAAAAAAGACAGTCTGACCTTCCTTTGTCCCCCTGAAAGCAGGAAATCTCTTGTGTGACAAGTACCTCCCTAAAGCAGGGGGTAGAGAGACATCTGTGTCATCAGAGAGAGAGAATTGAGGGCTGAAAAAACCTACATAAATAAACCTTACTTTTACTAAATTACTACCCAGCCCAAATCCCGTTTAGAATTCTTTACTGATCGAAGCTCCCAAACATGAGTTTTCCTGTCCTGTCAATTCCTTATAGATTTATGTCTCTTTGTCTAAAATGTGTAAAAGCTACATGTCTTGCTCATTTCTTTGGGTCTCAATTTTATTATTGGGCCTCCGTGCACACAGAATTAAACTTTTGGGTTTTTTTTCTCCTATTAATCTGTCTCATGTCAATTTTATTCCTACACCAGGCAGAAGAAACTTTTAGGGCAGAAGAAAGTTTTTCCTCCCCCAAAATATTACATAGAATGGGGATTCCAAACAGTCCTTAAAATGGAAGTCTAGAAGTGGTTTCCAGTAGGAGGCCTCATCTTTCATTACCATTATTCCTTCCTATAAAGGACGAACTTGGATTACATCAACCTTTGGCACACTGGTTTTGTCACTGTCATCGACTGATAGTGATTCATCACTGGTGATGATAAAAATAATGGAAGAAGAATTAAAAGTCACTTTTTTCTTTGGTCTGTCGCCATCTTTTTGTGACATCACAATGGGTCTGATCTGCATTTCACTCCCATTGGCTGGTAGGTCCTTAGCAGGCCTCTGACATCTCAGCAGTCGGAAACATAGCAGTTGCAAAAGAGATCTTCGGAACTGGGCAGAGAGAAAATAAAGTTGAATATAAAGTAAAAATTTGGCCCTTAATCTGGATTAACATTCAATAAAATTAGTTGAGTTTAATTTTGGTTGTTCTTTTTTATTTGTTAGCTGGGGTGGGTGTGGGGTTAGGTGGCAATGCTCATATGTACCTAAATAATCCTGGAGTTTTATGGTTTTTATTATTATAATTCTCATTAACAAAATCATATAGGACTATTACAATACCTTATAATCTCTATGGATTCAAGTTGCATGCACCTTTTATGAGGGCAACTAAATCTGTTTCTTTAAGGAATTTGAACATTAATTCATTCCACAAATATTCAGTGAGCATCTACAAGGTAATAGCCACTGTGCTACAATTTGGGAATATTGTGGGCAGCAAGGACTGACAAGGCCCTTCCTGCAGAGTTTACAGTCTGCTGTACTCACTAATGTTCCTTTGATTAGGTAAAGAGTTTAATTCTATAAAGATTATAAACCATTTGGAGAAAAAATACTACAGCAGAGAGTGCTAGTGTTCACCAATACCCATGATCCTCCCCCTGTCCTGGGTATAACACTGAACCATATTTCTCAGCTCCCTTTCAGGGAGCTCTTCCTCCCTGCTCTTCCCCTCCTACAAGACCTTAGAGGTCAAGTCTGAAGATAATAACATCACAACATGAAGGAACCTAGATTTCTACAGAACTGCATGGGACAGATCCCCTGCCCTCCAGCAAATACAGTGGACTATGGACCAGGATATAAATGAGAAAAACCTTGGGACACCTGGGTGACTCAGTCAGTTGAGCTTCTGACTTTTGGTTTTGGCTCAGGCTATGATCTCAGAGTCTTGAGATCAAGCCCTATGGGGGGCTCTGCACCCAGCAGGGAGTCTGCTTGAGATTCTCTCCCTCTGACCCTCCCCCAACTTGTGCTCTCGCATGTGCTCTCTTTCTCTCTGGAAAATAAATAAATAAATCTTTTAAGAAATAAATGAGAAAAACCTTTTTCTTGTTAATCCACTGAAATGGTGGAGTCGTTTGTTACAGTAGTCTATCATGACCAATAAAACATAAATAAAAAGTTACTTAATTTAACTTTTATCCCCTTTGTTCAGAGCAAAATAAAAGTTTAACACATGGGCTTTCCCAGATCAGGAAATATCAATGAAATACAATAGCTAGCTACATTGATTTCTGTCTTCTTTAAACCTCACTTTTACACAAGTTAGTATTTATTTTATACTCACATTTAAAAATATTTGCTTGAGACTATCTGTTCATCAAACTAGTGTTTGCTATATCAGGTTAAGTGCTAAAGATACATTATTATAAGCATTAAAGTATGCCAAAATATGTTTTCCCACATAAATGGTAAGCTCCTTGAGGATAAGGACCATTATTTTATTTATTTGTTTATTTTTGTTTGTTAGTTTATTGTGTCTTTTAGACTTCTTGTTTAAAGTGTGCTCCTGAACCAGAAACATGCGGACCACGTGCAAGCTTGTTAAAATGCAGAATCTTGGCCACCCAGGCATACCAAATCTGAATATGCACTTTTGTTTACAATCTCTCCTGGTGTGATGTATGCACATTAAATTTTTAAAAGAACTGACATATGGCCCACTGGCCCAGAGAAAGAACCCAAAAAATAATGACTAGGTAATATATTTTAAATGTAATTATTTGCCTGTTGAAGTACTGGTTCTTAAAATATGAAGCCCTTACATCCTCAAAAAATTAATTATGAACTATCTTGTCAGAAAAATGCACATGTGCATATTCTTAAAAAGTTTTATGACTAATTTCAGGGGTTCTCATGGCTCTCCTGAAGCCAATTCACGTAATTCTCAGATTTTAAAGACTCCAAGTTAAAATTCTCTGGGTTCAAGTAAATAGATAAATGAAGGCATCATCAAAGAGAAAGACCATCAGTGAATAGAGATTGAAACCATATGAAAGTAAGAAGAGGGAGATTTAGCAGTGAACATTATAAGGTTAATTGAAGAAATGCTCTCTTATTCCAAACTTTTGAGCATTAGTAGCCAGAGTGGCTATTATTGCCTGTTATTCCGACCTGTTACTTTAAAATTCCAATGGAGGGGCTCCTGGGTGGCACAGTCCGTTGAGCATCAGACTCTTGGTTTTGGCTCAGGTCGTGATCTCAGGGTTGTGAAACTGAGCCTTGAGTTGGGCTCAAGGCTCAGTGTGCAGAGTCTCCTTGAGATTCTCCCTCCCTCTCCCTCTTCTGCCTCCTCTCTGCCCTCGTCCCTCCACCTCGTGTTCTCTCTCGCTCGCTCTCTCTAAAATAAATAAATATTTAAAAAATAAAAATAAAAAAATTTCAATGTAGTAATTAGCCATTATTTATAACTTCTAAATTCTCTTATATTTAAGCTTTGTAACTTAGAGGCTTAGCTTCATGCTTCATGGCAATCATAATGGGGGCTCTCGTAGTCATGACTGACAGTCATCAAGTCAAAACCTTTCTACCACAAAAACAGATAATAAGCTTCCCATTAGATCTAGAGGAGTTTCTGGAACCAAATTAATTTGAGCTACACACTGGTTGTGGCATGTGAATAATGGTACCTGTAACCCTAAGTGGTTAGCTATGAGCATGGACTTTGGTGTTCAAGCAAACCAGATTGGAATCCAGGCACCAACAATTCCTGGATTGGGCAAGTCATTTAAGTTTTTTGAACTTGTGTTATAGTTCATAAATAAAGTAAGAAATATTAGTGCCTATCTCATGGTGTTTTGAAAGATAATGGGTATAACCTCCATAGTACAGTAAGAATTTTAAGTAAATTAAACTTTGTGGCTATTATTATTACTAGACATAAAATGTTCCCTGATGAATTAAATATTAACTTTAATAGAATTTTACTTAACAAGATCTTTTGGTAGATCGTAGAATTGTTATTATTTTCTTTGGGAATATCTTACATTTATTCCTGAACACTTTTTTCTATAAAATTCTTGATTTAGATTTTATCATTGAAGATGTCCTGAATAATCTCTATAAAAAGTATTATATTTTCCAACAACCACATCTACATGGTGAAAACAATGTGTTTATTAACACACTTACCTTTCTGATCATGATGATATAAATAATCGGATTATATACAGTGCTTGATTTAGCAAAGAGATATGAAACAATAGATACTGTTGGAGTGACCAGGTGTCCATAACCATTAACCACCAAGAAACAGATCACGATATAAGGCATCCAAAAGATAAGGAAGATAAATATCATTAAAAAGCACATTTTTGCCACTTTCTTTTCATATCTTAAAATCTTAATCACTTGAATTGTCTGAAGATCTTCAACACAACGAAGCTGCAGAAAGGAGAAAGAGTTGAAAATGAAAGAATTCTTTTCTCATGTTGTTTTGATAATAGATATTCAGGCAAAATTTCAGGGCCCACCCTAGTGGAAAGACAACTCAACAGGACCTTGGGGGCCAACTCCTGATCCAAGAACCTGAAGCTGGGCACAGCCCTTAATCTCTCTGGGTCTCAGTCTGTGCATCTTTAATATAGTACTTTGAGCCATATAGCCTCTTTGATCCTTTAATGGTTTTTAACGTTTTCCAATTTATTTAAAGAATAAAATGGGGGCACCTGGGTGGCTCAGTTGGTTGAGTGTGGGACTCTTGGTTTCGGCTCAGGTCATGATTTCACAGTTGTGGGATCGAGCCCCCGCCCTGCTGTACTCCACACCCAGTGTGTAGTCTGCTTGGGATTCTCTCTCTCCCTCTGCCTCTCCCTTCCCCCACCAAAAGCATGCACGCTCTCTCTCTAAATAAATAAAATCTTAAAAAAAAAAGAAGAAAATGAATTATTTTGCCTAGATCTTCCAGTCACTGAAAGACAACCTGAAAGAGTTCTGATAAATTGGAAACAGTTTCTCCACGATCTTGGAAACTCTTATCCAGATCATAATCCTCAACTTCTCAAACCAGGCAACAAACATGTGATGTCAGTTCAAGCCGGTCTTGATTAAACTTAATTCCAAAATGAATTCTTGCTGGAAACTATGGTGACTTCCCACTCACAGCTAACAGCTACAAAGTGGAATTTGATGGGGACCTTGCTTGTGGTTGGTTTCATCAGGGCTCAGGTGCAGAGAACACTTGTAGCCACATTCCTGTAAACTCAGCATATCTGCTTTTATTTTATCCCTATTAAAGCACTGAGGAATAATGGCCTACAATCTGAAAGTTGTTTGGGTTTCTCAGATAAAAGTTCTTTAGAAGTTCCTTCTATTGTTATTATAAATTTGTTAGTAAGGGGAGAAGGATAATATTCCTCTACACCAAAAGTATGTTCTTAAATAAAATGGTTATTTCTATCCTAAAAAGCTAAGTTTGCTACAAAAATACAAATGCCTTATATATTTAAAATAAGGTATCTTGCATACTGTTTATATTTAGTATACAATTTTAAAACCGGGAAATCTATTGCATTCCAACAAAATCTAAGGGTTCCTTTTATTTCTAGCATTATCATAAAAATTAAGGAAAAAATTTCCAAATAAATCAGAACATGTGCTTATAGTATTTAAAAGCATACTTGAATTGATACAGCTAAATTATTGATATCCACTAAAATTACATTTAAGAAACTATATTCTTAGTAGAATCACATATTCATATTAACAGAGAATAGGAAGAAAATATGGATAATTAAAATGATTGAGTTTTTATAGAGTAGAGAGAATGTATAGGAGTGGGCATGATTGTAAAGTTGGATACTATTATTATCTATGTGTACAATTCTATTTTAAAATAAACTATTTTATTTAATGTGACAGAACAGCATTTTTTTGGGGGGGGTGGGTAGGAGATTTTCCCTAGAGTTTTTTAAGAAGGTTGTGGAGTTCTAGTTAAAGCTCTCGATTTGGAATTAGGTCTGGATCCATATTCCAGATTCACCACTTTTGCTCCTGGCAATCAATTACTTCCTCTAAGAGTCAAGATTAAAGGAGGTTCAAATGAATAACCTATTGGACTTAACGGAAGTTGGGCCCAAGTTCCACACATACAACTTTGTGGAATTGTGTTCAAGATTAAATATTTATTTACATTGGAATTATATTTGAAACTAACATATTTATATGCATTTGTACTTTCATGATACTAGGGAATATTTGGAATCATGATTTTTGGTTTCTCAGAGTTTCAATTAATGAATATACATACACACACACATATATATGTATATATATATTCAATATACTCAATATATGCAATATAACCCCAGCTCAATCATCTGCCCCCAATTCCCCACCATCCAGAGCTTCCACAGACTCATCTCTACCCTTTCTGGGCAACTCAGTTCCCATCCTCTCATCATTTTTCAAAGCAGAGCACTCATTTATCATCTTGGAATTACATGCATGCTGGAGAAGTTAATTTAAGGAAATATTGGGCTGGGAAAGCCCAGTTCCTCTTTGGTATAAGGATATAGTTCTGACTACTGTTTTGGATTATTTGGGTTTGTATATGTGTGTAGTTTCCATGATTATTTTTCATTTATCTCTTTTGGCCTCTCTGTTTTATCATTCTCTATTCCTTCACTCTGTTCTTTCCATGTTTTCCAAATAAAGAGCTCTACTTAATGTCTTACCCTATTTATTCAATCATTTGAGGGTATTTTTCAAAATTGCTATGGATGAAGCAAAAGCATATGCACAGTTGAATTTGTCCTGAAGGATAAACCACTTAAGACAAATCCCCCAGAATTCCCAATAAAAGTGTCTTCTGCCTATATTAAATTGGGCTCATTGATCCAGACACCTGTAGATTTTCAAAAACTTCACTGTGAATCCTCTTCTCACATGAGAAGCTATGTCTCCATCACTGCTACGAGTCACCTCTCTGGATAAGTAAACAGAGGCGATGGTGTCACCAGGTTCTGAGTGGAGAATATTGTGGTCTAGAGTCAAGTCTCTTGACACTTGTACCACTTATCCTTTCTATGCACTGTCTATAACTCATTCCAAAAATAGTCTCTGATCAACTATTGTATGAAAGTACTGTTCCAGCTATAGGTGAAAAACTAAATAAGACTGGGTCTCTGCTTTTAAGGAGTTCGCTGTATTCTGAGGGTGACAGGCACATAGACTCCTTCCATAGGTGATACATGTCATGAGGAAGATGACCAGAGAGGGCTATGGGAACACACAGGATGGGTAACGGATTTAAACATGGGTAGGGGCAAGAAGATATTGAGCTCAGCCTTCTGTGGTGAGTCAAGTAAGGAGGAAGGACAGAGTGTTCCAGGGACAGGGAGTATCCTAAAGCAAAGTAGTAAAAGAACACATGTCAAGTTCTGGGAACAAGAAATACTGCACTTGACTGGAACCTGAGGTGGCAAGAGGGTAGGCATGTCAAGAAATAAAGCTGGACACATAGCAAGAGATGGTAATGCAGAACTCTGGTAGTCACACTCAGGGGCTTTATTTTTAATCATGAAGGCAGAGGAACCTCTAAAGGATTTTAAGCTGGGCAGTGATATGAGAAAAGTTGCATTTAAGAACAATTACTCTGGCAGAAGTATGGAGAAAAATGGATTAGAAGAAAAGAAGAAGAAAAGAAGAAAAAACTAAGGTCCCTTTGAACTGAGTTTGTGGCAATAGGAGAAGGGGAAAAAGGATATGAAGAAAAATAGGAGGTTGAATAGATGAAAATTGATAATTGGTTAGGTGTAGGGGGAGACATGGATGAGGAATAGTCAAATACTGCTCTCTCATTTCTGGCCAAATAATAATGGCCATTTACTGAGAAAGGAAATGGAGGAGCAGCAGATCTGGGGGAAGGATGACCAAACTGTCTTCACACACATAGAATCTGATAAGTCTGAATATTCTGAAGGGGCACCTGGGTGGCTCAGTCAGTTAAGCATCTGCCTTCAGCTCAGGTCATGATCCTGGAGTCCCAGGATTGAGCCCCACATCAGGCTCCCTGCTCAGTGGGGAGTCTGCTTCTTCCTCTGTGCCTCACCCCACCCTCACCCCACTCTTTAGCTCTCTCTCTCAAATAAATAAAATCTTAAAATAAAAAAAGAATCTGATAAGTCTGGGGGCCATCCCAGTGGAGATGTGCAATAGGCAACTGACTGTGGGACCTGATAGAGGTCAGAAGAACACTCTGGGTCAGAAATAGAGATTCCAAAGTCACCAAGCTATTGTTAGAAGGGGAAATCCTAAGAGCATATGAGATGCCCAAGGCCAGTGTGTAGTATGAGAAAAGAGCTACACACAGAAAGCTTGGAGGCCCATGGGAAGCAGCCCTTGGCAGAGACCTAAGAAGATGGGCCAGAGAGTCAGCAACAATGATAGGACAGAGTGGGTCCTAGAAACAGTGGAGTAGAAAACCACAAATGAGTGGAAGTTGTTAATAATGCCACAAGTGTCAAATGCCATGGATGCCAGAAAAGAAAAAAGAGATAGAAATGTGTTCATTGGATCTAACATTTGGGAGATCATCGATTACCTTAATGTGGCTATTTCTGTGACAGTGTGCTCAAGGAAGGAGGCACCAATTTGCAATGGGTGAGGAATTAAATGCTAGGTGAATTTATTAAACTACAAACTCTATGAGGCAGGGGCAATATCTTATACACGTTGTATCCTCAGAGCTCAGTCAATGTCTTAGTCAGCATGGGCTTCCATAACAATATACCATAGACTGAGTGGCTTAGACAACAAAAATGTATTTCTCACAAATCTGGAGGCTGGGAAGTGTAAGGTCAAGGTGCCCGCAAGGTAGGTTTCAGTATGAGACCTCTTTTCTCAGCTTGGAGATGGCTGCCTTCTCTCTGTGTACTCATACGGTGGAAAGAGAGATGGAGGGAGGGATGGAGAGATGGATGGAGGGAGGGAGGAAGAGACACACAGAGAGAAAGAGAGCCACTAATCCCATCATGAGGGCCCCACTCGCATGACATCACCCTAATTACCTCCTAAAAACCCCATCTCCAATACCATTGATTGGGGATTAAGGCTTCCATATATAAATTTTGAAGAGACAAAAACAGACCATAATAGTAAGTAATTGGTGCATTCTAGATGCTCAACAAATATTGGCCAAATGAATGCTTATTGAGTGGTGATATAGTATCAAAAGCCACTAGTGGTTCTTTGAGTAAGCACGGGTGGGGAGAGCAATAAAGTGACAGCCAGAGGGAGTTGAGAGTAGATTTTGCTTTTGTATAATATTAGCATAGTTATTGCTAAAGAGAAGGAGCCAGTAGTAAGGGAGAGACTGGAGATGTAAGTGAAAGAGAAAACTAATACTTGAGAGAGGTCCCTGGGGCAGAGAATGGGGTTGGGGGAAAACCAGAAGCTAGGGTCAGCTTGGCCCTGAGAGATCTATTCCATGACCCTGTAACTGAAGAGAAGGGCCTACCAATGAGGCTGAACAGAGAGGCTTATATAAAGGGGGACGGGGAGGTGAGAAATTTCTTGATAATGGCTTTCTTCTGCCCAATAAATAAGCATGATTATTTGATAAGAATGAATGGAGGATAGGGCAAAAGATTAAAATGATCACTGAGGATTTATAGTGGCGATTGTGTGAGGGATTGGACCATCTAGGGATCCAAACATCACTAGACACTGCTGAGAGGACATCTGGGTATGGATATTGGGAATCTGGGGGCAGATTTTCCCCTAGCTCCTCTTTGTAGTTTGACTACAGGCATGGGGAAAACCTATCATTCGACTGATGTGGGGATTTTTTTTTTCTTTTTTACAAAATAGGTATGTATGAGAAAAGTTCGAATGTGGAAGTTGGCAGGGTTTATGATTTAAAGTGATACATGTAGCCATGTTTGATTTAAAAAAAGGTGAAAGCTAGAGGGGCTTAGCAGGGTGCATAAGAGACTGATGAGCAGTAGTTCTGAAGAAGAAAGACACAAACAGGAAGACACGGTGAGTGAGCAAGGAAAACACGTGGCTAAAGTAGGAGGCTGCCTCACATGGTCACTTCAGACTCCTTGCTAGCACTCAACAGGAAACTTGCTTGTGGTCAGTTCTTGTGCTTTATGATTCAGAAGTGATTTCCAGACAAAATATCTATACTATGCTCTAAGTGGGTTTATGTGATCTTTGAATGAATAAAATCATGGGAAGTGTGGAATTTCTTTGGTTAGAGTTCTTTAATTCTAAGAGTGCTAGAGAATGCAGGTGTTCTTGGTTGTTACTGATTTTATCTGTCTAGAATACCTTTCCTTCCTCCTTGTGGTTTAGAGAGTAGCATAGAGAGAGTAGATGTTACTCCTCATTGGTCTTTTAGAGAGTGACTCAGTGCACAATTCTATTGAGTGGGAAGTCCCCTAGAAGTGATCCAGCTGCGGACAACCACTTATCATGTAGGGAGAGTTTGAGTCTCTTCTGCACAGAATTGTGCACCCTGGAAATAGTTTAGGGGAGAGGCATTTGCAGTTTTCAACTTACCATTCGAATGGAATACAGAATATGGCCATAGCAATGGGCTATGACGCCCAGAGGCACCACCAGACAGCCAAGAAATAAGAAAAGCACAAAGGAGGAGTTGTTGGCGTCCTTGGATTTCCAGTCCACAGAGCATCCTAGTCCATGTACGTCCAGGATGTACCTGTTCCAACCCAGCAGAGGTGCTCCTGACCATGCCAGTGAGTACAGCCAGATGTAGGTAATGGCCCTCCAGGCCCAGGAAAAATTGATCACTCTGGCATGGACCACACGAATGTAACGTTCATAGGCCAGCACAGTTAGGGTAGTAATGGAAACAATCCCTGCAAGAAGAGAAAGTGGGACAGTATAACATGGCGCCGGGGCAGACGGACGTAGCAGAGGTTACACTGTCCACTGTACACACCTCACAGTGTGTCTGGAACTAACAAGGTGCTCTAAAAGTGACATATCTAAGAGGAATAATGCCTCACAGTCCCCAGGAAATTTGACTGGAAACATATTTACCCAGAAAAGAAAACAAATGGCAGGTAGATTGCAGCAGGACAAAAAGAAAAGCCCTAAAGCCAGCACCACCCCAATGATACAGCTCCTGTGTTCAACTCTCTGCCAGAGAGAAACCCTGAAGAGTCAGAGTCACTAAGTGAGTCTCATTTGCTTTGACCTTCTCTCAGTTGTGTCTGACTCAGTATTGAAGATGAGACTGAAGTGGGTTTCACAAGGCTGAACTGACCAAAGTTATGGTAAAAGTATGCAGGGGGCTGGGTTAACCTTCCTGCTCGCAGATGTTAGCCTATGAACTGTTCTCGTGCAAGACTGCTGACAAGGGAGTGAAACCGTCTGTGCTCCCCTGGTCTTCATTTATGCCTCCATTTTGCAACAAATATATTTTAACAACATTATTCATTTATTTCCCTGCCTCTTCCCAGAGAGTGATTTATTCAATCAACAAGCTTCTATTGAGCACTTACTGTGTGCCAGTCACTTTTTCAACCCTGGAGATTTAGGGATGACAGAAATGCAGAATTCTAGGTGCTTGGAGGGAACCCAGTCATGTAAACAACAGTAAGACTGCAGGAGGTATAAATGTATTGCGGGAGTCACAGAACAAGGGGCCTTTGTGAACCAGGCAGAAGCATATTCCAGGAAGAATTAAGAATTATGTACCAGAGCATGGAGATGATTTAAGGGTCTAAAAATGACGAGAGGATTCAGAGGTGCCAGGACTCAGAGGATACAAAGGAGAGAGGAGGTTAGAAGGAGCAGATGAGGTCATTGGAGGAAGGCTTTTGATTTTGATTTCTTGCTAAGGGTTTTTGTTTCTTTCTATGTTCTTTAAAAAAAAAAAACAAAAACAACCACTTTTCCTGTATAAAACAGTGAATTATAAACCTGTTACTTTGTCATGTTTTTTAAGTGTGAAGTAACAACAGTTATCTTCTTCCTCCTCCTCCTCCTTTTTCCTCTGAAAGGACCCTCATTCCTGCAGTGGTATAGAAATCCCGTCCCAGACCACTGCATGGAGACCAGCTTGAAGGCTACTGCAGTAGTCCAGGCAGGTATGATGGGGCCTGAATTAGAGTACCTTTAAAGGTATGAACAGCAAAGTCTGGATTCCAGGGACATGTGATTAATATCAACAGAACCCACCAGCTTATTGAATGTGAAGAGGGAGGGAGAGAGAGGAGTCAAGAATCACTTGGGAGATTTCTAACCTGTGTGACAAGTCGAGAGTGGTTACATTAACAGAGATTAAAACTACCAGGTGTTACAAGCAGATATGGGGGAGAAAATGAAATTGTGAGCTCCCTAGAACACACTGGCATAAATATTTGTTGAATGAGCAGATCAAGAGAAGCTGTAGAATTCTCTCTAATGGAGAATGAAAATAAGACCTGTGTCAGGTAAGTAGGTGGGAGCATGGGGGTGGGGCTTCAGAAATCCCAGAGTGATCCCAGCTCCCCACTCTGTGACTTTGGCTATTCATACAATCCCTGTAGACTTTAGTTTTGTTGAAAATCTCTTCACATTATAAAATTTTCACTATAAGAGTGTGAAATGAGGAGGTCCTAGACTCAGAAAGCCACTGGCAGAACAGAATAAATATCCATTTTATACCAGGACAGGTTTGTTATTTGGAGGGAAGGCAGCATAATCCCCTGTGTTTGATGCCTGTGGTATTTGATAAATGTTTGTTGAATACATGAATGTTTAATAAATACATAAGGGACTGGAAGAGGAAGACAGGGTTTTGGAGTATGGTAGAAGGAAATATTTCAGGAAGTAGTGCTATACTCACAAATAATGTACTTACGTTCAGATTATGTTAAGTAATTCTGGAGGCAAGGAAAATATCAAGTTGTGTATTCTGCCTTCAGAACTAAGAATCAACTTTCACCTCACTAAATTTTTACCTGAAGAGTGATACTGTCTTCTCTTTAACTGAGTATATTCCCAGAAGGAAACCAAAAACCTAAAAGTAGTTACATAGTAAGACTCTAATGAGGTTAGATACTGTTGGTTTTATTTAGTTTACAAACTTTCTTACCAAATACATGGCATTTAATTATATATTTGCGCCTTCAACTTTCAGTTAATTTACCTTGAATACGATTTAGTTCTTCTTAGGCAAGAAAACTTGCTGCAAATATGTTGTAGATTAGCAAATCCCAGTATACCCTACAGATGAATAAATGAGTCCTTATGATTAAAGCAATAAGCTGGGATAATTTTAGCTATCATTCATTCATTCATTCATTCATTCATCCAGTAACTATTTACTGCTTATCTACATGTCCATCAGTGTGCCAGCAAATGGCTGCAAAGAAGGGAGTGACACACGCACTTCCTAGAACTGACAGTCCACTGGGTGAGAGTGATAATACAATCATGTCAAACAAGCAAATTAGTGGCACGCTACCAAGGAGAGAGATGGTGCAGAAAAGATGTGAGGGAGGAGGCTGCCGGCGTAGAGGATGTGGCAGTCTTAACGGGATGTCAGGAGAAGCCTCATTGTGCTCAGGGCTGAATCATGAAAGACCCCAGCTCTGTGACCAGTCAGGGTGCAGAAGTGTGGTGAGTTTTCCCTCTTATTATTTAGGTCAAAGAGGTAAGAGATCTTTTCTGTGTGATATAGTTTTGGACCGTGCCTGTATCCTAGCAAGCACGATGAGCTTCCAGTGCCTGATTCAGTTGCTGACATTCAGTACCATAACCAGTTAGCACAGTCCCTGAATTTCCAGGCCTTCCCTGACTGAATGGGTGTATTAGTCAGACTGACTCAGTCTTGTAGGGTGACCCATTGGAACAGACCTAAACTACATCTTTCCTTACACCCTCCCCCTTTTTCTCTCTCTCTCTCTTTTTTAAAAGATTTTATTTATTTGTTTGACAGAGAGAGAGAGATAGTGAGAGATAGTGAGAGCAGGAACACAAGCAGGGGTAGTGGGAGAGGGAGAAGCAGGCTTCCTGCTGAGCAGGGAGCCCGATGCGGGGCTCCATCCCAGGACCTGGGATCATGACCTGAGCTGAAGGCAGACACTTAACAACTGAGCCACCCAGGCGTGCCCCGCTTTTTTTCTCTTAACAACATGTATTTACTCATGACTTTTGGTCCTGCCTGAGTCAAAATTATTTGCTGTATTCTGGAGAATGAGAATGAGCGGACTGTCTTACAACTACTTCATACGTAACTAGAGAGAGCCTAATTCTCTCTTCCCTTAACACTGTGGACAGGGAAGGGGAAGGTCACGGCCCCAAAAGAGCACCCATCATCTGTGAGGCCCCATAATAATCATGCTACATACAGTAGTATCCCTCTTTGTGGAGAAGGAGTTCTGTGGCTCTGAGGGATAAGGAACCAATAGGAGGTGGAGACAGTTTTGAGAACCCAGGACTGGCTGAGTCCACAACCCATAATTTTGCCTTTTTCCACCTGTCCCCACAAGCTCTACTAGGGGTAGCATGATGTCCCTGCTCTCCCTGCAAAGCTGCACACTGATCACATATGCCCTAAGTGTGTCTCCCTGTGCCCAGTAGGGTCTTCTAGGAAAAACCAGAGACGTGTGGTGCCTACCCTTGAAGAGACTACAATACTGTACATTCTTGTAGACCCAAGACCAACTCTATGCAACATTTGAGGGCAAGGTAGGATGATACAAAATCATATGGTATGTTTACTGTGCAACAACAAACCCGATAAAGTAAAATTCCAGCGGATTGTGCACACACACAGCAATGAACAATCATTTAAACTTACATTTCCATTCCACTTTCCCCTAAAAATTTTATTCTAGTGTAATATATTGGTATGGCTGAAAGATTTTAAATTATTACCTTATTATATTCTTCAACAAAAAATGTATTTAGAAATTGAAATTTTTAAATTTCTTGGATGGCAAGGCACTAAATGTTTAAAAAATTGTCTTATGGATTGAGTTATCAGCTTTTATTAGTACACAACTGTTCAAAATATTTTGTTAAATATTAAAAGTAAAAAACTTAGAAATACATCTCTTAAAGTGATCAATATAGCTTTCCCTCACCACAAAGAATATACCCTATCCACAAGTTACTGTTACCAATGCTAGAATGATAAAGGATAAATTCTCTTCCTGTTTTTCCTGTTTATAAAGTTAAAGATTTCTTGATCACACGTGTATCCACATGCAATGGAAGGAATTTTGTTATATTCAATTCTTATTGATTATAAGAACATTCCTTCTATATTCAATTATTTGAACTCTCCTGAATTTATATGCCAAAAAGCACAGAGTGGTTATTGTCAAAAATTATATTTAATGATCTACCAACTAACAACTCAACTTTGTTAAAAGCAAATAACTGGAAACCACCTGAGTGGTCATTCACTTCCCCAGGTTCCTCATCAATATTTTAACTTGTCCCTTTGTTTGCCATCCTGGAATGTCCTCCCACCCCTCCCTGGTAACTTCCCACAGTAAGATTTGGGATGGGTAAGGAGTGTATCTTTCTGTGGGAAGTGGGAGATGGGGTATGGAGAAAGGGAGGGTCTGGGTCACAGGGAGCTGGTTTCTAGGAGAGAATACAAGTTGAGAATTTAGAAGTTGATTCTCTTAAAACTGTCCTTGCATAACCATTCCAAAGGGTTGTATCTCAAGGAGTACGCAGACACCAATTTGAAGACAGAGGACTATAAAAACTAATCTTGTTGGCATATTATGGAGACTCTGCTTAATCTTGCTGCATCACTTACTTACGTTGGGATACAGATGGCAAGCCTCAAACTGCCAGCCACATTCAAAGCCGGCTGCTTTGACCCCACTGTTACCTCTGCCTGAAATGCTGACAGAGATCTCACAGCTTGGAGGAGAAGACAGACATGTAAAGAAGTAATTACAGGAATGTGATATGTACTAACCCAGAACTGTGTCTGGGAGCTGGAAGATACAATCGAGGAAGCATGGACCTCTGCCTAGGGAAATACTGAGGAAGGTTTTAAGAGGAAAGCAATATTTGAATTGATGAATGAAAGGGAGTTTATCAAGTTGATGAAGGTGAGGATATTTCAAGGTCAAGGATATAGCATATAAAATGCATGAAAGCAAAAAGAGGTATCCAAGGGTTAACTCTGTGCACCACATTGAGTCAAGTAAAGTTCTTTGTGATATAACTTGATGATTATGCATTCACTTACAACATTTATCAACAATCCAATATCATGCACATACAATACACCAGGCACTGTGCTAGGAAATGGACAAAGGTAAACTATAAAAGAAAGAAACAATAATAGAGTGATAAATTCTGTAATAGAGGAATGTCTATGAGGCCAGTCTTGGATTCAACTTCAGTTTCTATACATAAATACAGATCACTCTGGGAGGATTAATTAATATCTATGAACCTCAATTTGCTCACAGTAAAATAGAAGGAATAGTACCAAAATGCTGTTTCATCGTGAGTGTGTGTATATGTATTACATGAGAATATGAAGGTATTTAGTAAGATGGTAATATATAAGGTATTATTATTATTATTGAATAGTTGAGTATCTGGGGGCTAAATTGCTTTAAGTGGTAGAAATCTGGCAGAAGGCACAGGAACAAGTGGAGGAGCTCTGGAGCTTAAATATGAGTGTGTTTATAATATATACAATTACTCAAGAACAGTCATTTCCCCCCTTTGGCCACTAGATGTCCACATTGAGTAGCTTATTTATAGTTCAGTGGTCTAGACTCTGGATAAGCAAATCTACACTAAATAGAGTAAGTGCTTCGAAGAGGTATTACCTGGACCAGGCTCCAGATCAGTCAATACCCATCTGTTAGATTAAAAAGTTAATATGACATGGTTCATGTCTTCAAGGAGCTCACACTCCAGAGAAGGGGGTATGAGGAGAAACTCCAAATCCGATAATAGGAGGAAACGATCCAGTTTTTCTCCGGGAAGCAGGCACTACCTGAGTGTAGGGAGTCTTGTAGATTAAATACATTTTAACCAGGCAAATAAGGAAGGGTGAGGGGGGAAAGGACTGTCAATCCTATTCCAGCTTATGTAAACACATGGAGACCTGACAGAGCTTACAACGTTTGGGTTCCTGCAAATAATTCAATATGGTGGAAGCAGAGAGTTCTAGGAAGAGAGATGAGAAAGACCAGGAACTCCCCCAGAAAGACCCTTACATGTCATGCAAGGAGTTTGGAATATATTCTGAGGGCTTCAGGGAGCCATTAAAATGTTCTTGTTCTCTTTTTTACTGTACTATTTTAGAGAATTTTGTTTTACTTTCTTTTGGTTTTGCTTTTGCAGATTTTCCTTATGGAAAGTTCCCTCCAGCTGTGATGTGGAAAAAGGATTGTGAGGAGGGACAAGTCTAGTTATTGAGAAATCTACTGGAGAAATACCATTTTGGTGATGAGGAACAGAACCAACACAGTGACAATGGAGAAGGAGAGACAAATAGGGTCCAATAAAATTTAGGAACATGAATATTTGCTAGACATAGGAATGAATGAAGAATCAAATGAAGTCTTGGGTCAATTAATGGTTGGTGGTGCACTGACTTGGAAAGAAAATGGATGAGATGGATCTGGGAAGGAAGATGATTGGGGGATAGTGCACTTCATTGTGGATTCTCAGGGTGATTTTGAACAAATCACTGGATGGTCTGTATTTAAAATTCTCTACCTATAAAATGAGACAACTGTTAAACCTGCCTTGTAGCAGGTAAAATCTTACAGATAATATAGTAAAATCTTGCAAACTAAGTGGGTATATTTTTCTCCAACCAATGAAAATTCTTGTTCTGTTCATTCAAAAACATGTATTGATTTGTAGAAATTTCTAAACATACAGCTTAATTACTTTCATCTACATATAGCAATGGAAACAAAACTATTTGAAGTTGCTTAATAAAGATGTTTCTTTATTAATTAGTGACCTCTATTCATATTTGAACAACATTAAATAAGGAAAACAATATGCTTAATATGCTTGAAAAAGCTTATTCTCTTAGGCAAGTAACCAATTCTTCTTTGAAATCTTGTTTACATTGCTTATTAGTTGAGTATTCTTTCCTGCTCCCTTTTACTTAATTAACAAGGATAATTTCAGCCCAGTAACACATGGAGAGTCCCTCCTGGGTGTCAGGTACTGTTCTAAGCAGTTTGCCTGTGTTATCTTTTTAATCCTCACAACTCTGTAAGACACATAGAAATTATTATCATCCCCATTTTGTAGGGGAAACTGAGATAAACATGGTTAAGTAACTTGCCCAGGTCCCAAACTAATAAAAAACAAGAGCCAAGATTCAAATCAAACAGTCTGCTTCCAAAGTCCACACTATGCTAGACTCATTTTCTAAATCCTCTTTGGAAATTTAAAAAAATTTTGTACTAGTGAAGTAGACACTACAGAAAACATAAATAATCCATGTGTTACCTACTACATATTGAAAAAGTCATTTTTTTTTTTTTAAAGTAGGCTCCCTGCCCCGTGTGGAGCCCAATGCAGGGCTTGAACTCATGACCCTGAGATCAAGACCTGAGCTGAGATCAAGAGTCAGATGCTTAACCGACTGTGCCACCACCCAGGTGCCCCTTGAAAAGGTGATTTTTAAACTCAATTTCTTTTAAGCTGAAGAATTTTAAAGGAAATTAGAGATGACCATGTTCATTTGAATAGTTTCCCCACCATTGGAAAGCCCATTTTCCATTTGATCAATAAGAGAAGCTCTTTGAAACACCCAAATGATGCATGGTCTTTAGTACACCACACATTTTAGGCATTCACCAGCCGTCTATTATGCCAGAAACTTACTTCTAGTTAATAAATCCTTCTTCCATATCTGTTTCCCTTCCTTTTTCAAATTCCATTTTTCAATTGTTTGTTCCCCAGAGTTACTGTTCTTCAGGGTTAGTACACAGAAATTAGTACACAGAAATCCAGCACAGCGTGAAATTTACAGCTCTGTGGTCAAAAAATTATGATTTCAGGTAGTAAGCAGCTTACACAGAGATTTGGTTTTGACCACCATGTGGAAACCTAGCCACCAAATGCTTGTTGTACATTAAGAATTGGGAACCCCCTGAACAAAAGGGCCAGCGAACCCTCAGAAGAGAGGGAGTCCTCCAGACAGCCTTCAGCCTGTGGTTTGTGGGCTAGCTCCTCACAGTGCACCATGTCCACACTGTAATCTTAGTTCTTGTTCGTGCTGCCCTTCACTGGTGTTTCAAAGGAGTGCATTTTCTCCCCCCAAACTAGTGATTTTTTATAAGGGAGGTGGAAGCAAATAGTTGTTGATTCCGTTGGTAAAATACAAGGGAGTCTGTCTACTGTTGTGTATCCCCTTCTCCTAGGCTACCTTGGGTGTCTGCATAGTAGCTTGGAAATCATCCCAGACTCATTTCCTCAATGTTATCTTTGATTCTTTCTAAAATGTATTCTCATTCAGGCTCACATCCCACAGCACCCCTGTCTGCCTTCTTGGCCTTCAAACTTGGCTCCTTATCTTCCTATAGCTCCATTTGGACATACAGCCCAGTTTCAGACTGTTCACCTTGCCTCTGATTTGACACTGTTTTAGGGTTTGTTTGCTCTTTGGGGAAAGGAGAGCCCCATCTTGGGATAAAGTCTCATCAGAACTTACTTTATACTTATGTCTACTTGTCAGGGAAGGATATGAACAAGATAGATCATGATGGGGAAAAATGGATGATCATTATACTAGGAGACCCAAGAAATACCCATTGTGACCGGAGTCTACAGGTCCAGTGTGAAGGTCCCATAAGTGACCTGAAGGTCCCATAACTGGTCCGTGGTATTACTTAAGGTTCCCATAAGTGACAACATAAATACAGCAGGACAACAGTCCAGAAGACAGCCAGGTGGAAGGATTTATCAGGAATTGAGATATTCTAAATTATTATCCTAATTTAACTACACTAATAAAATGGGTTTGGGTGCCATGAATAAAATGGGAAGCACACATTTCTTTGTTTTTACCACTTAATCAAAATGACCTCTTAAACACAGCAATCTCAATCTTACGATAACCCACTACAGTGTACCCAGAAAAGCTGCATCAGAGAATGCTCCTCTAGCAGGACCTTGCCTCTGGTTCACTTTAGGAACATGTATACATGCTCTGTCTCCCCTCTCCTCTTTCCTCTAGTTTGCATTTTCATTTCACCGAAGGATTTTCTTTTGAAATATTTCTAAATTCATCTCTGTGCGTCCCCCGTTCCATTATTCTCATTCAGGCTCACATCCCACAGTGGTTGCTCTGACCTACTCCTAACTGATTTTTTTCCTTTGTCCAGCCTCTATCCTCTCTTGCACCAAATACCAGTTTGAGACTGGATTCAGTTTACGTGCTCTCCCAGATCTCCCTGAGCCAGCTCACAAGCCCCCACTCCCCAACGTGGGCCATGACCATCTGCCTTACTCCCTAGGAACGGTGGTTCTGATATAGTCACAAAGCTCAGCTACTGCAGCTACAGCCGCCACAGGCCTATGTGCTGGACCAACCTGCACCTTTGACCTCACTGGACAGGGCACACGTAGGCTCTGGCTTCCCCAGCTGCTGCTCTGACTCAGCTGACCCAACCCAGAGTGGGGGGATGGTAGCCCCTCATGGAGCAGACTGGGACCAAATGAGTCAAGAGACAGGAAGGGCCAGTGATTAAATTGTTTACACCCCCTCCCCACCCATTCCATGGATTATTTCAAGATGTGCTAGGTTCATAAAGCCTCTCTGAAGATGTCCAAAGGATGGAGCAAACAGCTGTTTTGGGGGGAAGCTATGGCTGGCTCAGTGGTGCAACCTCGGATACTTGGCTTCCTTTCTTCCTTGCCTCTTCCTGGACTCTCTCATTCTTGATTCCCTGGAAATACATCCCAGTACATCATTAATCCGTATGCTTTGCCTTAGGCATTATTTGGGGGGAACTTGTGCTAATAATCTCACAAACTTTATAATCTCCTCTCTGGCATAATGACCTGCAAAGCTCCCTCTGCTTAATGCACTGGTATTCAAAGAACTCTGCATATTACTTCCACTCCCTAGCCCATCTTCTCTTTCGCCATTTCTAACTTCCTTAGTGCATGCCACACTCTGCTCATGCACAGCCGAGACCGTACCTTCATGGCTGCTCTTTACTACTTCCTGTATTTTGGTCACAATTCTACGTATTCAGGTCTTATCTTTCCAGTTAAATTGTAAACGCCTAAGAGATAGGGACCATGTCTTCTGTATCTTGACATCTTCTCTGGCTTCTGCAATAGTTAACAAGAGATTATTATACATTTGTTGATGATAAAAGTTATGTATATGTGACCATATTTCTTCTCAAATCAAGAATAAAAACCCTGAAGTAAACACAGTCACACCCGTACTTAAGCAAACACTAATGTGAAATGATGCTTGGAAATAGTCACAGTCAGATTTCAAAGAAAAGGAAAATGTTTCTAAAGGAAAATACAACATATAGGTCAGAAGAACATAAAACAAGACCAACTTCTTGCTCTTTTTCCTAAGGCATCCCTAGCTCAACTCAAAATACTATGTAACGGTCATCACATGATAACTTTTGATTATTAAAAAGCCCCTATAAAACTCATGTTTATGGATGACATAAAGTCAAATGATATTCCTGTTAGATTTGTCATCTCTTGTTCTCCAATGACAATAACAAATTATAACACCTATTTCGTATAGTGTTTCATAATTTTCAAAGTACTGCCCCATGTGTGTTTATCATCAGTTCTTCACAGACCTGTGAGGCAGGAAAGGCTCATGTCCTCATTTGGTTAGGCTGTGAGAAACGGGTTTGGGATTTGGGGTGAGCCAAATGTCATAAGACGAGTAAGATCTTGCTTGGAGGAGAACCCACATCTTCTGACTGAGAGTCCAGAGCTCTGCTCAGATTTTCCTCAGAAAGATTTGACTAAGTGTGTTGGTTGTGATCAACTGAGAAGCATGGAGTCTTGTTAATTCTATGGAAAAATTCAACAGATGAATGAATTATGGGACATCCATGTGACCCCTTGTCTGCAATGAAGATTCTGGTTTTCAAGTACTCTCTGAATTATTAACCTGGCACCAAGAGATGAAAATCTGAGGTAGCCCAGAAGAGAAAATTAAAAATATGAAGAAATACGAGAGGTACAGAATTAAATCTTAATTTAGTCATTTATAATTTACAAAACCCTCAAAGGAGCTCAGAGCTTAGGTTTCAAAGCAGGTGGTAACACTCTGGTTCCGTTTTAAGGTCGTTTTCTATCACCATGTCGCTGAGACAAGTGGAGAATGTTGAGATATAGCCAAGGACCAATGTCACTTTTCTCTTAAGAATGAATACAACACACTCAGCTTTAAGTGTGTGTGTGTATGTGTGTGTAAGTAACTTATCAACTAAAAACTGTGGTATGAGATTCCTCAGGACCATAAAAGGAGAATGGGTAAAAAAGATAACAAGCTTGCCAGAATGTGTTAGTGACCAACCTAATTGCTGTGTCCTGGGCAGTGCAATGATGGGACGAAACGCTGGAGGTTTAAAAGGCACATTTGGGAGGTGGGAGGCGTGTAAAGTAAAACCCATCTCGGTGACTACTGTGGAGCAGTTTGGGTGGGTAAGAAAAGATCATTTTCTTGAAAGTCTTAGTCATCCTGAGCCGAGAATGTCAAGTGGAAAAAGGCTAAATAAAGATTGGAGGTGGGGGAGGGAAGCTTTACAAATAGGAAGCATTCTGCCTAAGGACATGAGGCAAAGTTAGCAGGTGCTCCAGCTGATTTCCAGACCCATTCATATGCTACAGTTTCCAGCTTCCATCCCATGTTGTCAGCTTGGGCTTCATATGGAGTCTCCCTTGAGGTTTAATTTAAAACCTTCTATATCTGAACAGTGAGTCTGTCTTCCATGGTAGGAATAGTGACTCCAAATGCCAGCTCTTGAAATGGCAACAAACAAATCTCCTGGGGAAATTGTTGAAATGTGGATTCCAAGGCCCAGCCCTTGAAGATTCTGCTTTAGTAGGCCTGGGATGGAGCCCGAGAATCTGTTTAAGAGACTCCCAGATGATTCTGACTGACTTAGGAATGGCAGGTCTAGATTTCAATCAAATGGCCTTTAACATAATCTCTCTGTGGCTTTTTGCTCATTTCCTAGGTTTTCTTCCACAGAGTCAACACCAGTGGAGGAACACAAGAAAGCACTATTTCATTTCACAGAACGCCATCCCACAGGGACACCGGCCTCTGGTCACACGCAAAGCTCCAGCTCTGAGGGAGGGGCTTGTCTCTGTTGTGTCGGCGGCTCGAAGTTTCTTCATAGCTTACTCACCTCTAGCTTCATTCCTGCCTGCCCTTGTGTTTTGCAGTGCGGCCACTTCCTGTGCTCCCGGAAGCTCTTATGATGCTCCCGGAAGCTGTCATGATGCCATGTTTCATAGAACCAGATGCAACCTGGCGTAGAACGGCTGACGCTGGTGTCATTTGACGAGCAGCTTTTATAAACCTGACTGATGGCCTTGTACATGTGAAGCTGGCCCTGGCCTCGCCAGTTACCAAGACACCAGAACCCGTTAGAAGCGAGAAGTTTGTTGGAAAGACATTGGCAGCAGTTTCTTCCCAGAAAGGGAAGCAGAGTGAGGACTAATGTTACTTCTTAAGCAATTTTCCCATATTAGGGAGAGCAGAGTGAAGCCTGGATGCACAAGAAATATAAGGCATATTCTAGGTAAATGAGATAAAATTATTTCAGGGTTAGTCACAGCTTAAAGGCAGACAGGTACCATACCAGGAGCATTGAAAACCTTCCTTAAATATTTAAATGGCTCTAACATGTGGGGCCCTGAGCTACTGCTGGGGAAGCAAAGTCATCAGATATGGTCCCTGATGTAAAGGGGGAAAGGCAGCATAGAAAGACAAACCAAAATGCAAAACTGTGTGTTTGAAATTCCAAATGAGACATTCAGACCTAAGTGCCATAGGAGCTCAGAGAGAGGAAAGAGCACCAAGAAACTGGGGGGCTTTATATAAAGGGGTGGGACTGAAAGATAATGAAAAAAAATCTGTTTACCCAGCATACGCCGCGTCCACCAATTCCAAATTTACTTATATCCCCTAGAGCGGTGCTGTCCAGTAGAAGTATGTGGGCCATATATTTAAGTTTTTTAGTGGCCACACTTTAAAAAGTAAAGAGAAACACATAAAATTAATTGACATAACATTTTATTTAATCCAACATATTTAAAGTATTTTGATTTGTAATCAACATAAACTTATTCATGAAATATTTTGTATTTTTTTCATACTAAATCTTCAAAATCCAGTGCTTTTTTTTTTACACTTATACATCTCAATTTAGACCCTCTCCATTTCCCGTGCTCAAGAGGCACAAGAGTAGCGGTTACTCTGTCGGACAGCACAGACCTAGAGAAACTCGTGCATATTGAGTAGAAAGAGATGTATACTAGGATATACTTTGAGGCACTGTTTATTATAATACAGAGAAAAATGGGAAATAACCCAATGTCCATCAAAAGGGGGAAGTGGGTAAATAAATCATGACCAAAAAAACTGAAACCTTGCTTGGTTTCATGTTACATTCATGTCTGCAGTGACCTCGAGGACGAAGGAGGTGGAATGGACTGGAGAGAAAAATACATAAATGAAAATTTTATCTGTAATTTTCCATTCTTTGAAGATAGATTAAGATAAATATAAGAAGGTTCATCTCTGTTCACTGAGGGTGGCAGATATGTGGGTACTTATTGTGTCACCCTTTGTTCTTTTCTGTATTTATAAAAACTTCTAAATAATTTACAAAAGGAATAAAATTCATTGAGGGTATGGAGGTAGCAAGTAGTAGTAGGCATTCAGAAGACAGGCTCTTCAAAGAGCCGAACGGGGTGGTCACAAATCAAGGGACAGTTGGGGGTGGCAGCTAGACCATAAACGGATGATCCAAGAGGGAGAGAGAAGACTCTGAATAAGAGCCCAGTAGCCCAATCTTTATATTCCCTGCACATCTATGTGACAGCCTGAGTTCAACCTCACTGTGGGCAAGTGTTGACAGACAAAACATTTTCACAGGGGGAAATGAGGGAGGAATGCTTTTGAAGCCACAGTGATACTCAGTGGGTCACTTTTTTGACTACCTGGCCCTGGGGTCTATGGGGTACGTCGAGAGTTTAGCTAAGCTACTCCATACTGTTGCTGACTCAGCCTCAACTTTGGTCAAATGGCCTGCAGGGCATTTCACACTAGCCCCTCATGCAAGCGCATGCCTTACAGACTAGCCTACAGTCACATGCAAACCTAAGTTCCTCATAGGACTTTTCCCAACAGCCCTTATGATCAGTCTCCCCTGCCTCCCAGGGCCTTCCCCTTGTGCACCCCTCAGATAAGATCTCCATGTAGCATACCAAAACCTCACTCCTTTTGGTTGGATTGACCAATCTTACCTTGGCCCAGGAACCCCAAAGCAGTCCACCCATGGACCCTAATAAAGACATGTGCCCTGGGGTCCTGCCTCTCTCTGCCTGTACCTTGCCTTGACCTCCCCATAGGACCCCTCAACGGGTGCCGTGTACCTCCTCCAGGACTGTGAGTGATAAACTATCTCAGTTTCTCCTGCGGTCTAATGTTGAACCCTGACCCACCATCCAACACCCTATACTCTAATTAACAAATGTTAATTTAACAACATTATAATAAAGTGTTAAGGGGGGAAAAAAAAAACCAGCCTCTGCTCTGTGGTGGGAAATCAGTGTCCATGGGGGCTGCCAGGGTTAAAGGAGAGTAAGGAAGTAGTGAAAATGTTCAGAGAAGATGCTGAAGATACAAGGGAGCTTGCTGCTTATGAGGGGGCGCTGAGCACACATGGCAGGAGCTCAGGATTGGATCAGATCAAGAAATACACTGAGCCATAAAGATGTGAGTTATCACAGACTGAAGAGGTTTTCCCTTTTGGCACCAACTGATAACCGTAGGGATGGGAGGTATGATGGGATTTGTTCTGATCATCTCTGGGGGCTGGAGGAGGTAAAGAGTGTCTCCAAAGTCTGAGTCCTGAATGATCGGCTTGCTGGTATGCTGATTTCTGAAACTTGTGCTCTCTTAGACGTCATACTGCAGAACTTTAGATTGCTTTAGATTTTTGACTATTCTAACAATGCTGTGAGGAGAGATGGTATAACATCACCATCAAGGGCACTGGGTTCAGGCTCTGTATCCTCCACTTTTTATGAAATCTTGAATAAATTAATCTCCTGGTGCTTTACTCTCTTTAACTGAATATTGGGGTAATAGTAGTATCTACCTCACAGAGTTGGGATAAAGTTTAAGAGTTAATATGCATGAAGCATGTGTAACAGTAACTAGCATGAGGTACACACTTAGTAAGCACTAGCCATGGACATTATAATCCATTCGCTATACATTTCCGTACATCTATGATTACCTCCTTAGGATAAATTCTTGGCAATATAATTGTTGGGTAAGAAGGTATACAAAATTTTAATGCTTTTAATACAACTTGCCAAAATATGCACCAGAAGCTACATTAAATCCCCTCTACTGTATCATCAGATACTTGCTTTATTCCCACTTATCTATATCACAATGCATGACAACCCACCACCTACCCAGCAATCAACTACAGTTGTCCTCTGTATACTCACTGACCCAGAATGCAGGAGTTACAATCTGTATTTTAAAGATATTCCCATTTGATTTATACTCTACAGTACAAAACCATTGTTCTAGAATTTTATCAACTGAGAAATCAATCGCTATAACATTAGTTTACCCAACCTCTTTGCAATATCAACACTTTAGACCAGGAACTTTTTTAAACTCCCCTTGTCTTCTAGAACCCCTCTCCTACCTCTTCTCCTATTTCTATGTCACCTTTTTTTTTCCCCTTTAAGGAAAAAGAAACTGGATTATTTCATTTAATTGGGAAGTCTAAAGTGGCACTGGCTGCAGGCACATTGTCCAACAGAAATATAACATGAGCCATGTAAACTAGAAGCCTGAAATAATTCATCTCCTCCCATCATTGGCTTGGTTGCTCCCTATGTGGCCTAAGTCTTAGAAGGACTCTCTGGGAATCAAGGTACTGGCAGCATCTGACTCACATCCTTGAGGCTTAACAAGCCCAGCACGGGGGGGGGAAAGGAATGTATATCCAGGAATCCTAGAAAAGGAATCTTCCCAGTCTGGGACTAATCCAGGGGCAGGAGTTACTACATCAAACCCAGTGGAGCGCCATGTTTGCATTCCCAACATGTCCCTATCTACCAGCTCCTTCTCAGCTGTCTTGGGATTTCTCTCACTCTCTTGCAGCACTGACATCCAATCAATCACTGAGTCATGCTGATTTAATCTCCCCAGTCGTTCTCAAGTCTGTCCTCCTCTGTCTTACCTGCTATGACCCCAGTTCAGACTCTCATCATCTCTTGCCCAGATCTTTCAATAGCCGTCTGGTCTCCTTTCTACATTTTTTGCCACCCTTGGATTCCTCCTCTATACATATCTAGATGCAGCCCATTTCCTTGGTTGAAGTGCTATACCACTAGGACAAAGTCAAAACTCCCTAGCATACAAAAGCCTTTAAGACCTTCCAGAACCACCTCCTGATCACCTTGCATGGCCAACCAACCCTGTTTGCTTTTCCTCAAAACCCGTTCCCAATTTTGGTTAAATGTATTGCACTCATTCAAGTACCAATGCTGAAGTTTTAGTCATTTTCAGCTCCTTTTTCTCTCTACTTATCCATAACATGCAGTCATTTTCCAGGTCCTACGTTTCTATGTCCACATTTTTCTCTGCCTGTTGCACTCTTACCACCCTGCCCTGCCCAGGCCATACCATATTTTTCCTCCTGCCCAGCCATCTGTAGGTCTCTGTACCTTCCCAGCTCTCCTCCACATTACCAATGGGTATGCTTTTAAACATAACCTTAACTAGAAAAACTTCAACAGCTCCTCATTATCCACTTGTATTCACAAGTCCCCCAGTATTCAAGACTATGATAATTAGTATGGTTCTACACAGCTGATAATTAGCATGGTTCAGGATGGCTGATACGTGGGACCCTATCCCCTGTGCCCACCTCTCCACACCAGGTCACTGCTCTAGCCATGCAGACCACTTCAATGCTCCCATGCCTGTTTCCATGTTCTCCCTATATGGAATGTTTTCCATATTGACTTATAGAAATCCTTCTCAACCTTCAGGGCCCTGGCTTTTTCCTTCATGAAGCCTTCCTAGATTTCTCTAGTCAGACAAAATACTCTGTGCCTCCACTGAAGTTTGTCTATACTTACATCACAAAAACGATCACAGCCTCATTAATGGAGTGGTTAACTGTGCACCAATGTCAGCCCCAATGGAGTGGGAGTTCCACTACTTACCAATTCTATAACTTTGGGAAAATTATGAGTCTGATTTCTCATGTACACATGGAAATATTAATACCTGCCTCCCAGGGTTATCTTAAAAATGAGATAATATGTATAAAGAAATTAGAACTGTTCCTGGCACATGAGTAGTTACTTTTTCCTGGACTTGCTCTGAGCCCTCTCTGAAGACCCCACATCACATTTCAGTCACAGCATGTGCATTCTGGAGTCCAACTCCTTGGGACTGAGGCCCAGCTCTCTCACTTACTAGCTGTGTGGTTTTGGTCAAGTTCTTTGTCTTTGCAGTGTCTGTTTTCCCATCTGCAAAACGGGGATAATAAGAGCACCTACCCAATTGGGCCATTATGAGGAGTAAGTAAGATAAATATAGCAAACCCTTAGAACAGTGCTTGGCATAAAGGAAGTGTTCAGTACGTACTAATTACAGTTATTAAGTCTGCATTCCCAGAGTCTAACACAGCAACTGGGGGACAACATTCAATAAATGTCACATTGTATTGAACCCTATGTTTTTCTTTGCAGTGTAATTTAGGCGAGGTTCTTCCCTGTATTAAGAATACTGACCCGGGGCGCCTGGGTGGCTCAGATGGTTAAGCGTCTGCCTTCGGCTCAGGTCATGATCCCGGGGTCCTGGGATCGAGCCCCGCATCGGGCTCCCTGCTCAGCGGGAAGCCTCCTTCTCCCTCTCCCACTCCCCCTGCCTGTGTTCCCTCTCTCACTGTGTATCTCTCTGTCAAATAAATAAATAGAATCTTTAAAAAAAAAAAAAGAATACTGACCCATTCCATTACAATTTAGGTATTGTCTATAGATAATCCCTGTTTATTGTCAAGCTGCTACACTTTCTCATTGCTTGGTGAATTATCAGTGAGTGAGAATGCAGGTACAATTCAATTATGGGTGGTTTATTTAGTCTTGGATTGGATTCTCCGAAACTCAGAGGATATTATTATATACATGTAATTTGATTCATTTGCCTATAGCCTGTCAAGTGAAAAGCACTCCTTCAAAAAAAAAAAAGTATATTAAAATACATTTACATTGATTTTGAGATAGTTGTTTGCAATATATACAAAGATATCATCTAAAAAGGTAACAAGGAAGTATTATTAAAAAAACACTAAAATAAATAAGATATCATCCTCTCATTTCTATGTTTTGCAGAATTATTCTATTTCTGGATTAATGAGGTTTTTTTTTGAACCAACAAAATCTCTAATCTATCCTGACAAGTGGGGGAGGATGAGATATATTCCCTAATTCTCTGAAGTCTGTTTTGGAGTTTGAGTTATATTCCTTCAGAAGGAAGCAACTGTTGACTATTGAGGGAGGTGGACAGGGGCATTAGGGGGCATGTGGGGGGGCAGCAAGACAGCAGTTCCTACCAGTGATGACCCTATTGAAGAAGCACTTACAGTCAGAAGATGTTGGGGAAAAAAGGTAAAAGAAAGGAAAACAAATTCATTATAAATACTCAAAACTTGAATGAAGAGTTTTCAACCTTGGCACCACTGATATTTGGGGCTGGATAATTCTTTCTTGGGGGAGGAGGCTGTCTTGTAAATTGTAGGGTGTTTAGCAGCATCTCTGTCCTCTACCCACTAGATGCTGGTAGCACCCCCTTGCTAATTTTGAGTTTGACAACCAAAAATGTCTCCAGACATTGCCAAATGGACAAAATCACCCTGGTTTGAGAATAACTGCCTTGATGGGAGAAAATTAGCTAAAGTATGAGGTGGAACATCTTATGGATTTTAAATGTTCCCTATTTTTCAGTATTTTTGTTGATTCACATAGACTTATCATAAAACTAATTATCTATGCTACTAACAAAAAGACCCGGGACCATGGTTCTGATATATTTTCCCAGAGCTTGGCCCCAGTGGTCCTCTGCCTGGAATGGGGTGATGAAGGTAAAGGGGTGACATGGAAAGAAGGGTGCAGCAAATCTGGGTTTGGCGGCCTGTGAAGTACAAGATACTATAGAGGGTGTAGAGTTACAGCACACTCAGACTTTATTTTAAAGGAAATTATAATCTCATGACAAATGACTTCTAGTGCAGTTCTCATCTGTTGCATTTTCCTTTTAATAAACACCTAGTTGGTATTTGTCTCAACAACAGAGGCCATGATAAAAAACGGTATGCAGTCATAAAGTGGGACTGTTAAAGGAAGAGATGGACATACAGCTCATTTCTCCATAATACTTCACTGAAGTCATTTTAGGAAATTAATAGTTATATTAATTGCCTAAAGACAAGATTCCCTGGTCTTCCCCAGCAGGACATTCCCCCAAATTTCTTCTTTACAATGGGCAATAGCGATGCTGAAATTGGGATAAAAACTTTAAACTTACACATAATGATGAAATTAACTTATATTGATGCAAAAAAATATTTCCCTATACTTCATTAGTAGTATTTCTGTTATTTTTAAGTATGGGGGAGGAATAAATAAAAGAACAAATAAAAGTCTCTAACAGGGGCACCTGGGTGGCTCACGTGGTTAAGCGTCTGCCTTTGGCTCAGGTCATGATCTCGGGGTCCTGGGATCGAGTCCCACCTCTGGCTCCCTGGTCAGCGGGGAGCCTGCTTCTCCCTCTACCTCTCCCCACTGCTTGTGCTCTCTCTCTTCGTCTGTCAAATAAATAAAATCTTTAAAAAATTTTAAAAATCTCCAACAGACATGGGTGCTCCAAGGACTTTAATCATGTGATAAGTAATAAAAGGAACTGGTATAAACCCCATGGCATGAATGTCCGCAAGGACTCTTATTTCTTTAAAACTAGAACATGCCTAAAGATTAGGCACCAAACTACAAACAGGTATTTACCTTCCTATTATACTTTGTCAACCCTGCACTTCTGAAGCCACTCACTGTTTCCTCCAATGACAGACATGCCTTTATTCATAGTCATCGTTCAGAGGGTGTTAGGGTTAAATACATATTTAGCAACAAGAAAATGCCAAAATCCTAGGACAGCAGCAGGAACTAATAGACACTGCATATCAAGAAATGAAGCTCTCAAAATAAATACTGGGGTAATGAAACTGTCTGCTTTGATTTCGGGTATGACCTTAAGCCATCAACTTCCTTCGCCCTCTCCCAACCCATTGTCCCACTTTAGTCACACAGATCTTAATTGATAGGAAGATTTTTTGCTACTTGTTGAAAAACAAATGTCCTCTAAAATTCTAGGAGCCACTTTTCAAGCAGTGGTTTCTGTGTTACACACTCTTACATGCGACACGCAGCTGTGCCGACCCGGAGGCAGCCTGGCACAGTTATGCTGCAATTCTCATGAATGATCTTGGCACTCACTAGGGGTGCATCCACGTCAGTCCCGCAATTCCTCCAGGTCTTATCTGGGAAACGGGTATAAATACCCGCCCTTTCTTACCTGACAGTTGTCCTGAGGTTCATGAAAGAAAATGTAGTTGTCAAGAGAAAAGGCAGTGTTCCTACCAGTGCTGCAGCAGGACTGCTCTCCTAATATGCATGTTAGAGTCCAATTCTTCCAGCTCAGGCAGCTTCTTTGTTCATGCCTTACAGAGAGCTGGCTGTATTGTGTCCCCTTCTGTTGAAATGTGAATACATTAGGTTGTTGGTTAAAAGAATTAAGAACCACACTAGAAACAATGCCTCTTAATAATGAAGGTAAAGATACTGAAGTAAAAATTTAAAAATCTTCAAAGAGGAGGTGACCACCTCCATGCAGTGAGAGCATGACTCCCACTTGTGCTGCCAGGAGGAAGGAAATACAACTCATCCTAATCAGAACTTCTTGGCCTTGGAGCTTTATGATCTGCTTCATTGTTTTGGTGTATTTACACTCCTGACTCCCTGAGCTCTCAGCGCCCTGGGTCCCCGGGACCCCATCTCTTGTACTTTCTCTTCATGTTTCCCCCCAAGCAACACAAAAAACTTCTGATTAATGTGAGAAACTTAATTAGCTGAGTGGTAGCTAAAATAGACTTAACTGACTTTTAACTCTTAAGCTACTTGTTTCCAACTGTAGTAAAATGTTTGTACTCCCTTTAAAGGAAGGCTGTGCATATCAAACCAGATTTCCCTGTTTCTTTTTCTTTGTTGGGGGGTGGGGGACAGGCTGGTAGTAGTTATAGTGGGGAGTATGATGGATAGAAAACGTTTTATATTCTCATTAAGGTAAAAAGGTATATTCTCCAACAGAAAGGTTCTCTGGTACAGAACTTACTCATTTTTCTATTTTGAATTCTTAGAATGTTAATTCATAACCCACAGTTGATGTTCAACTAATGTTTGTTGTATTCAATCAGCTTGCTTTGGATCAGTCAGGCTGACAGGGAGAAAGGGTCTGCTAGCATCCTCAGTGCCCTGAGATCTGTCCTTAGGTGGTCTCCCTGAGAACATTCCTCAGACAGAGGCTTGGCCATGTCTATGAATCCAAATCCTCCTTCATTTCCCTGGCCTCCAAGACTCCCAAATGAAGAGTGTATCCTTGGATTTGGGGCCACACTTTTTAATTAGTATGTAATGTTTTCATACAGATGTCCTAGGATGCTTTAATATTATTTCTATTATTTCCACCTCTGCCTCTGGGGTTTCCATGTTTTAAAAAAGTGTTGCCAAAATATACCTTATTTCTTAATTCGGAGCAACTGAGGAAAGATACAAGATACAAAATCCATCTTAACCAGTAAGTCCGTTCCAACAAGAGTTGTAAAACTTTCTGTCTATGTTTTTGGAGATTACCTTTTGACATTAAAATTTTAAAAAATGCATTTTTTTTTAATTTGAAGAATTTTATAAGTTTCCCAAAAAATCAGTAACTTTCTCACCAATTCAGTAACCACTTTACCAATTATTTTTTTATTTGTATCATACACATCAACATTTTACAGAAAAAAAGAACCCCTTAATGTTAAACTCCAATTAATTACATGTTTTCTTCTGATTCTTTTCAATGTAGACACCTAAACTTTTACACAAGTATAATCAGTACATAAAATAATGTTTTAACACTTTTGAATCTCATTTAACATTTTTCATATATCAAAATTCATAACAATTTTACATATATCATTTAATGACTATGTAACGGTCTACAATAGCAATACCAATATATCAAAATTTACTTATCCATTTCCCAAAACTGGGCTTTTTTTTTAAACGTGTAAGAATAGAATTGCTAGAACTATCTTGTACAAGTAGCTTATTTTTCTTTTAAATATTTTCCTGGGCATATGCTGTTCAAAGTGCCTTGATCTAGCCAAAAATAGATTGGTTACAGAGCTTTTGTTATATTCATCTAAATAGTTCTTTTAAAAATTACTAATATAATGCTACTGGTATGAAGACACATGAATTTTAAAATGTTTTGCTAATATAATAGCATAAACCAGGTCAAAGTTGTTTCAATTTGCATTTTTAATAGTAGGAAACCTGAATATCATTCCAAGAATTGACTTTTACTTGAATCTTCTCATTTGTACTCTATCCTTTCATAAATTTACTTAATAAAGAGTAGAAACTTTATGGTTTTACATCTACTTTTTAAAAAATATTAAGCACTTTATCCATGAGTAATCCAATCTCTTCTTTTTTTGTCTTCTTCCTATTTAGTGTACATTTTTCATTTTTTTTTTAAAGATTTTATTTATTTATTTGAGACAGAGAGAATGAGAGAGAGAGAGCACGAGAGGGAGGAGGGTCAGAGGGAGAAGCACACTCCCCGCCGAGCAGGGAGCCCGATGCGGGACTCGATCCCGGGACTCCAGGATCATGACCTGAGCCGAAGGCAGTCGCTTAACCAACTGAGCCACCCAGGCGCCCCATTTTTCATTTTTCTTTAGTTGATCTCACCTACGCTGCCAATGATATTTCCACTGCCATAAAGTTTCTTTTGTACTACTGGGATGAGAATTGTAGTCTTTTTATTTTTACCTTTATAATCAACATTTTAATTCATACGGAATGAATGGTCTTACCATGTGTAAAGTGGGCCTAATTCTTTTTTTCACACTGACATCCAATTAATCTTTCCACCAGTAGTTATTACATAATTATATCTTTCCAACTGGTTTATTAAGTCTTAAACTTCCTACTCAGCATCATAGTATATTTAGAAAGGTTAATTTAGGATTTAAAGGGCAAGGCTCTCATTTCTTTTTCCCTAAGTTAAAAAGATAAATCTATCTTTCCTTGCCTATTTTCCTAATTTGCCACAATTCTGTCAAATTATATAAAGTATCAGCTGGAATGTTAAGTGGAAGTGTAATAAATCTACATATTAATGTCATCTAGTGGCATTCCTTTGGATATGATTTCAAAGACATTATCTAACTTAATCTTCACAATAATTCTGCAAAGTATTATCTCTGTTTTATAGATTGTGAAATTATTTTGATACGTTTAAACCTTAGGATATACCTAATAGAACCACTTTGCCATATTAAAAAAATGCATAAATGTTAATACCAATTCATGACTTCTATTTTCAGTAAGCTGTAAATTACTTAAGTCTTTGTTTCAGTTTCCTCACATACAGAAGAGCAACAAAAGACTATTCACAACTTATTTTGGCCTAGTAACATCTGCATATTTTTATAACACGTTCAGATCAAAAGAAACATTATTAAAAAGCATTACTTTGTTAAAACTTAGCCAAATTCTGCTTCTATGAGCTCCTTAGCTCTAAACTATATTTATTTCTAATTAATCCTTATCGTCACATTTCCCTGATCTGAGTATAAGCTGAGAGACTGGAGTCTGTCTGCTCTGCTTCCCCCGAAATGCTACATGGACTTTCATGAGCGTCTTCTCCTCCTGCAGCGCCTGCACTCCTCTAACAGTTAATGTTATCAGAGACTTCAAAATCCTGACAGCCTGGATTCCAACATTGGCTCTTCCACATACCAGACCCTGGGCAAATTATTAATAATTGTCTTTACCTCTTTGCCTCTTCTTTAAAAACGTATTCAATACTATCAGCCTCACAGGGTGTTGAGAAACTGTAACTAGAAAGCACAGGTGCCTAGCACATAAGTAAATGCTCCATTCCAGAATGAAAATTGGCTCTGGAGGGCTCTCTTCCTATAGGAGTACCATTCAGAGGAATGGAAACAGGAGACTGAAGGGGGAGGCAGTTTACCTCTTCTGACAACCCCACAGGTTTTCACTACTGGAGTACAACAGTTTTGACTTCTGATGGCTCTAGAAAAAAATGTTTCTGTTCTCTAGATAACAGTTGAAAGGCAGAAGTGATCATGGAGGCAGTCATCTCACTAACTGCGAGGTGAGACTCAAGGGAGACTTGGTGAAACCCTCCTTCCATTCACTTCTATCTGTCATAGTCAGTGCTGCTAATTAAAGTGGTAGTGCCAACAAGGTGGTAGATCTCACCCTCATGAAGAAACCTCGGGAAATCTATGGATGGCTTTGAAAAACCACCAGTATCCCAGGTTAGAAATGCCTCACTCCATCTCTTCTTAGGAATTTCAAAACAGCCAATCTGCAGTACCTTTTCCTGGGGCAATATATTTTTTTCTTTCGGCCTGAGTTAGTTGTTGGAAGTTTTTTTCTTTTAGGTGCCAGCACAGGGCTCTGCAGAAATTTTCTGAAGTATTAAACCAGAACTAATCTGACCCCTAGATTTCCTTTGGGTCAAATTTCCCAAGAATGACCTCTTCAGTGACCAGATGAACAATCCACCACTTTCTGTAATACAGAAGATTGTGGTGGTGTCACTGCCTCACCGGTTACAAGGGTCAAGTAGGGGAACTGAACTGCACAATGTGTTGTAAACACTAGACCTTCACAAATAAAGGATCATCCAAAGCTAATCTTTTAACAGTTGGCACTTGCATAAGTTGCTATTGCTACCACTGTGTCTGTACATTTATATTATATACAAAAGACCCACATAATTTACTGTATGTGTTTAATCATTCAGAGGCAGTAGCAACTAAAATAATTGCAAAAGTAAATAAAATATTCCTTAGATATTGTTATTATAGATTAATAAAATCTGAAGGTCATTAGCAGACACATATTACATCCCTTTAAGCACAGTTGCTAATATAGAACCCTCACTAATACACCCAATACTAAAATAAAACTAACCTTATCCAATAATCAATCAGTTACTGATAGATTAACAATGACATCCAATGACTGAATGTCTCAAACAGAATTAAAGACAACATCTGCATAGCATTTATCATATAACCAGTTCTAATTAATCATATAGGAAATGGTCCTTTAAATGAAAATATTCTGATGCCAGGATGCAGGCCCAAAGTAGCATTTCCAGTTTGCTTTTTTCTAGTTTTGAAGGTGCTTCCCTGGGCTTTCTAGGTTTTTACTTCATCAGAGGAGTCCAGTTTGGCCATGATTATATTATTGGTTCCAGGAGCCTCTGGTTGTTTATCATCACCATCAAAGATAATGTCTTCTGGATTCGGAGGTGGGGGGCAGAATTCTTCATTGGGAAAGATCTCCTGGAAAAGCGTTTCAGCTTGCTTGACTGCATGCTCATTTCCCAGTCCACAGTCAGGCCCAGAGCAGACATAAACATTGGAAGGTAAGCCATTATATGAGCTTCTGCTGATTCCCGAGGAATCTCTCATATTAAAATAAAGAGCCCACAAGAGTCTTGGCTTTGTAAGTTCTTCCTTGTCTATTTCTGTTTCAGTAAATGGGGTGAATAATTTCTTCACTACTAACTCTAAGTCTTCTCGTGCTGTTTTAGAAGATGAACAGATCAGATGTACCAGATAGGTGTCTTTCATGCACGTCATGGTTGAAGAACATAATTCAGTGACACGAACAGCACATGTTCCTGATTCTACTGGAGGCACTACCAAAATGGAAATTTGCTGATCTGAATCTGCCTTTAGTATAGACTGATCTGTAATGAGCACTGCCCTGGAGATCTGCTTATACTGTATATTTGAGCATGTTTCCTCAGAGAGGTAACTATCCTCCACAATAAAATATTTAGCATTTATTCTTTGACCTAAGTGATCTATAATTGCTTTACATCTTCCAGATTCTTTGTCAACTACAAGGCATTGAACTTTATGACGAAGACAATAGATTCCACCAAAAACTGCACACATCCTGCAGAAACACTGGGGAATTTCTCCTTGCCCATACAAGGGAAATAAAAAGGGAGTGTTGCCAAACCGTCCAAGACACCGAAGGAAGTTTTTAGTTGCTTTAAGGCCATCTATTGTACTGCAAGATGATTCTGTCATTGCAATTGAGTGCAGCACAAAATGTTGGAGATTGGGAGTTAATTTTTTAGTTTGTAAGTACTCTGAAAATGAGCATTGCACAAAAGCCTGGTATTGATCAGGATGTTGTTCATAGTCTAAACAAAATGTAAGAAATTTCATCAGTATCCTCTTTTCAACCATAGTGAGTTCTTTGCTATTAAAGACATCTGCTCTGGAACAAGGCACCTGTTCTACTTTTCCTTCACGAAATGCAAGAATCCTGGTGACGTTTTTAAATTCTGCATAACGACTAACATTTGATTTGATTAAGAGATCAATTAGCAATCCTTGAGAATACAGCAGCTTTGATACCAAATCAATATTAAACCTCCTGCTTTCTTTAACTATTTGAGAGTAAGTAATCTTATTTCTCTTTGGTTGGTCAGTGTTGTCTTCCTCTATAGGCTTGTTTTCATCTTTATCTCCATCTGAAACTGTGTGTATACAAGTTTTATCTCCACAATATTTTTCTTTTGCCAAGGTGTCCTCAACATCAGTTACTTCTAGTGAAATTTCTCCATCACTTTTTGGAGTGCCTTTGGCAGGCAATTCATGGCCAGTAGCATATAATGAATGTGTTTCTTCAGACAAGCATGCAGAATTCAGAGGTTTAGTGGTGGTACTAGATGTTACTGAGGAAGTATTTTTCTGCAGAGCATCAGTCTCTTCAATATTGTCATCCATATCCTGACTGGCATAACAAAAAACTTCTATGTGTTGAATACTTTCGTCCTTCTTGCGAAGAGTGATAGCTTCTTCTGTTTCATGGATCAGGCCTTGCCATGAGGCAGTACTTTCTTCCACAATGTCACTGTTCTGCTGATACTCCAACCAGGAGAGCAATCCCGAAAAGCTGAAACTTGCCCAGTTTCCTCCATAGTAACTTCTTGAATCAAGATGCAGAACCCTCTGGCCACTTCTTGAACACGCAGCTGCAAGGATGGATTCGGGCAGACCTGTCCCTATTATGACCACATCGAACTCTGTGGGAAGACTGTCCGCCATTCTGGGAGATAAAGCGTCTGGTGACAACTGCCGATAAAGGAAATGTGTGTGAGTCTAGGCTGAGGGCTCAGCTGAGATGTGAATATGCTGTTATAAAATCTCTCCTTGTGTTATTCCAGGTCATCCCAGAAGTACTGAGGTTGCAGGAACTAGCTGTTTACAGTTACCCTTTCTTAATATTGTTTTCCTTATAGGTCAGTAGCATAAAAATATGATAAAGTATATCTAATCACATCTGAGAACACTAAAACGGATGTGTGGTTTTCATTCCTGCATTTCATCTTAGCAGTAAATGTCAAAATGCATCACACATGCATTTGTGACCGGAACTCTTCTCTGAAAGAAGAAAATTCAAGAAAGAATACAACTGTAAACAATATTAAGAGAAAAGTAATTTCATGCAACAGCAATTACAATTACTCCACTGGAGTCTGACTTGTTATCAGGACATAAGCCCCTAGGAAAGCAAATCATTAAATGCTTTCTTACATATTTTCTAATTGCTCAAAAATGAACAATAGAGATTTACCCCCCAAAACCACGCAATAATGAGGAAGGGACATCATGATGTCCCATAAAAACAAAGAATTTTCATAATACAATTCTGTAACTTTTGCTTTTAATAAAATTAATATTTGAATAAAACTATACAGAACTGTGAGCTTAGACTGTAAAAAATGTGTGGTTCCACCGTGTTTATGGAAACAGACTACATAGTATGTGCCCATTGTCATGAAGAGGAATATTTCTGTGGCCAATTTAGCCTGTGGGTGATTTTAGAACAGTCGAATGAAGGCATTTCCATGCCACAAGCACCCGTAGGATCTCGTGGTAGCATTGTGAGACTATTTCAACTGAATTAACCAGCCAGATTATTGCAAAAGGATTATTTCAGTAAAACAACTAGCATTTTGAGATATTTAGGTGCAAAAAAAGGTCTACTGAAGGGAACATGCATTTTTAACGAATCTTTATATGAATGTACATAAGTACATGTGTTTTTTTAGGTATAAGTTAAAAAGGAAAATTCCTATCTTTGTAAGTTAAAATATCTTAACATAAATAATACCTGCTTCTAAAATCCAAGTGAACATAGAGTGACCTGCATTTTGCCGGACTCTGGCTCTATGACACTGAATCTCTGTATCCCAAGATAAAGCCCCGTCTAATCATCATCCTCTGCTAAGACTAACATGTTGTTTGCTGTTTTTGAAGGGTAGGAGGTAGCAGTGAAGAAAGGCCCTCCCATTAACTTCTGGCATAATACTGGTTATATGCCATACACAGAACCTTTGTGTGGCGCTAGGTGTGGCTAGAGGTGCAACAGCCAAGGGGATAAAAGGCATACTCACCTGGAAGTCTTTAGGCTAAGGCACTATACACACCACGTGAAGGGGGCCTTTCTATCAGTTGTCATTGTGCAGTTTGAGGAAGAGTTCTTGGAGCATTAATTTTCTCTATCATTACACTTATTGAAATTGACATCAGTACTAACTGGGCCTGCCTAGGCTAAGATGACCAATTAGCTTGGACATTTGTAAAATAAGCCATTCAACCGAAAGTTGGATTAAATTGACTAGTTCACTGAACAAACCAACCAGTCAGTTTAAGTGAAATGGCAATCTTGACAGTCCTGTCTAGTCAAAGCCTCTACCTCAAGAATATCAGAGATTCTACTTGTTTTCAGCATTTCCTGAAAAACCAGGAAATGAGCACCGATGACGCAGTTGCGTTGCCTACTCATACATGTATGTAAGTATGTCTGCATTACTTAATCCTGCCTTCTTCTTGCAGGGTGTGCGGAGGAAGACAGAACCCAGGAAGGTATATGAAGAAGCGTAACCCAGCTTGCGCTTATTCTTGGCTCAGGAGATAGAACAGAGGATACAAGCCATAGTGCTAAAACCAGTCACCTTCTAACCCACAGATATCAAAAGAGTCCTCAAAATACCAAGCACATAGGAGAGAACAACCTTAAAGAACATTTAGCTCACTCCCCCATAAGAGATAACAAAATTGACTGCAGGCGGGATTAAGTGCCTGGGAAAGTCCACACAAAAGGTTAGCCAGGCAACAGAGTAGAACCCACTCTTGTGTCAGGAGGCCATTGGGCTTTCCACTTGATAGGGCAGCCTCTCCAGGAACCCCTAGAACAAGCAGCCACTTCTGGCATTTTTAAATGTCCTCCCCCTTCAACACTCCATGGTTAGTTCTTGTTCAGGGAAGCATCCTCCCTTCCGTTGACTTTAACCCTTATCTAGAAGCACAATCCTTGGAATTTACTTCAAGCAAAGAAATTCTTAATCTTGGCTAAGAACTTTTTCAGTCCATCATAACCCCACTACTGACTTGTCTCCCAGGGCTTAAACAAAGTCTTTGAATCTTACTCCGGAGTTTCCACCTCTAATTTAAAAACAGGGATAAAATCATGGTTGAAAGCAGTAACTATATGCCCAGAGCAACAGAGCAGTCTTCAGGCGAAACAGCGTGTGTGGTGAACGTTTCTAGAAGTCTTAGAAAATCCCTTCTGACTAGGATCGGGCCTGAGCAGGAAGAACTGAAGGAGGAAAAAGCAATGGAAGGAGACGCAGCAGCAGAATGAGGTCACAGAGGCAAGAGATGAGGAAGGGGGGTGAATGCTGGTACTAATAAAGAACTCAACATACCCTTGTTTTTAAACCCCCAGGCCCAGAGTCCAAATAGAAACAGAACTGTCCAGCACAGAAAAAGCACTTCTTGGAAATATGAACTTTCATGTCTGTGATCAAACACCTGTTGCCCAGCCCAGGGAGCATTACTGATGACACTTTGGGTTTAAACTTCAATCATCCTCCTTAAATGAAAGCTTAGCCCTGCCCAAAAAACTGCCTGACAGGTATTTTAAATTAATATAACGTGTATAAGCACATAGCCATCTATATCACCACCTACATACACTTAAGGCCCCCTCCCAAGTTTCAAATCTTTGTATAAATAAAACTCTCAGATTGCTTATTGACGGGGGGAAAGTAGTAGTAGACTATTGGAATCATTGAGTCAATCAAATAAATGAAATCATGATTTCTATGACAATTTTGTTTCCTTCAAAACACCAAAAAGTTAATTATAACAAATATCATAATATTTGGGTTTGCCACAACATAGGAGGTTGGGGGAATAAGACAATTTTCTGATAATGCTACAAAGATTTTGTTCTTAAAAACCTGCCAAGATAAAAGCAGTAATAAATTATCAATATATTTCTTTTTTTTTTTTCTCAAGGAACTTTAAGACCTGAGAAATACACATTCCTATTTCACATCTTGTGTCAATGAAATTCCTGGAGCACACACAGAAAGATAATTCCCAAGCTTAGAAAATCACATCTTCAATGATACATCCTTCAAAATGATCATCCTTCAAAATGTCAAGTCTTAGTGAGACTTGAATCGTCCACAGGATTAGGAGTATTGTTGAAATAAATGTTCAATTAATAATCAAATTCTACTTTAATGAAATCTACTGGCTGCACAGCCAGTTATTTGTCCATTTAGGGTGGGATTCTCTGAGCCAGCTGTAATCTCACCTCAGATTTCGGTGTGCTGGAACGACTAAGGAGGAAAATACAGTAGAAATAGCTTATAAGGCCACATGCCGATTTGCATTTCTGACGACCCGAATGAAGCTCTTTCACTTCCTAGGAAGCATTCAAAGGTTTACATCTGCTAATAAGCAAAATTAAAGAAAAAATTACACACACTGCCACTCTGCTACCAAGAGTACTGAATTAAATCTCTTCTCATCACCCTCTCCAGCCTTCATGAGTTAGTTACTCGTTTTCTTGAATCTGTTGACTCTACAGCCCCTCGTTTCTTTCCTTAAAGTGTAAAGCCGCTGTTTCGTGCCCTGTTGAATTGTATTAGGGGGTGAAAACAGAAATGAGACGAACTGAACAGCGGATGGAGGGAGTCAGGGAGGAACTGGGGCCAAAGCCGGGCTGGGGTTTAGGGCCGGCTGCGGGGAGAGAAGTCGCCACAGGGACAGCGCCGAGGCCGCCGTGGGGCGAGAGGAGGTGAAGCAAAGAGGAAGGAAAGCCATGCAGCTTGGGGTTGACGAGAGGAGGCGAGACTGGTGCGGGCGCTGAGCTGCAGGGCGGGTTGGAGATGAGGAGCTGAGAGTGGGCTGGGTGGCAAGGGGACGCACAGAGATGGAGGCAATGCAGGGAATGGAAGTTGGCAGAGGGGAGAATGCTTTCTCCTCCCAGCCCAACTCACCGAAGAGGCTGCTGCTAAACCCGTCCCACACGCAGCCCACGGTGTCCCAGACCCAGCCGTTCCTCAGGCAGGACACGAAGGTAAAGGTGACCCCGAAGAGGGAAACCAGCAGGTCGCTGAGGCTGATGTTGACCAGCAAGAGGTGGGTGGGAGTGCGGAGCCGCTGGAACTTGTAGTAGAGGACGAGCACCAGCAGGTTGTTGCCGACGCCCAGCAGCCCGATGGAGCCGAGCAGCAGCGCCAGGCGCTCGTACGCGCCCGGACTGAAGAGAGGCGCGGGGCTGAGTGTCCCCGCCGGTCCCGGCCCCTCGGCGCCCGCGGCCCCGCCGCCCTCCCAGTGGCCCTGGCCGCCGCTACGGTTTCCCGAGTACATGGCCCGGCGCCGGCGCGCTCGACGGGCGAGGCGCTCAGCCTCCGGCGTGGCCCGCGGCGCGCTCCGCACTGGGTGGGGCTCCAGCTCCGCCGCCCGCTCGGGCCATTGTGCGTACCAGGGCCGCGACGCGTCGCCCAGGACCGCCCTCCCCTACCCCTTCCGCCCGGCGCGCCCCCGTAGCTCCGCCCCCTCCCGCGAGCCGCGTTCCCGACACGCCTTGTAGCTCCGCCTCCTACCTCGGCTCGTCGCGTTCCCGCCGCTCCCCGCGCCTCCAGCCCCCTCACTGGCCCCTCCCCCTGCCCCGGGTGGCTTTTTTGCCGCGCCGCTCCGGCGCGTCCACGGTTTTGCTTGCTACCCTGGCCGCAGACTCTCCGGGCCCCTGCACTCCTGCCCCGGGTGTGCGCGCTCGCGTGCACGCGCAAAGGGCCAGCGGGGAGGAGAAGTCAGTGGGGGCGCAAATCAACCGCAGTGGCTCCCCACACCCCATCTCCCTGCACCCAGCTTGAAAGCATCGCACCCGTGCACCCATTCACTCACTCACTTGTGCATTCACTCATTTATAAACATTTATGAGCGCCTGCATCTAACATGTGCTAAGAAGAAGGTGGGTGAGGGCCTTCCATCTTGGGTCTCTCACCTTCCCGTGAAGCTGTAATAACCCACCACTAGCGCGCAATGAGACTCACATCTCACACAGGTAACGTGAGCCCCAGGCTGGATCCCGAGGCCTGCCAACGTTGTCCTTCCCGTCCTGCTCCAAAGTAGCGGTAGTCTGTTCTATTACTGAGGCCTGCCAAAGCCCTTCACTGGAGGTGACTGTCCAGGCTGTGCCCTCAAAGCTTCAACCTAAATCTAGCAGGTATAGAGAGGTAGGTGCTATATTTAGAACAGCACACATTTTTCCACTTGGCCTTTTCCCCAGTAGCGATGAAAATATAGTACAATTCAAATATAGGTTGTGAACGTGATCACAGTCTGTAAGGGCCGTGCCGCCGTTCCTGCATAGCCCCTAACAAGGTCCCAAAGGAGGACCACAGTCCGGGCCAGACCTGAAGGCGGCTCTGGGAACTGGTGACTAACACGGTGTGGAAGGGCAAAGGAATTGTCCTCTGTGAGGGTGTTTACCCTTTTCACCTCTGTTCAAAAGACCAGTAGAGAATGACTAGCTTCACTGAACCCCCATTCTAAATTCCCTGGACATACAGAATCAAATAGGGTGGGGTGATCTCTCCACCCTGGTGCATTGAGCAATAGCTGAACAGCAGTGTGTTCTGCCCTCAAAACCTTGATTTGTCTTTAAAGATTCCAATCTGGATTTATCATCTATGAGACTAACCCATCCACACCTTTAAAAAATTCATTTAATTTTATATTTTAGATGTACGGAACCATTTAACGAGTTCTGCATGTTTAATGTTCACTGTGTTTTCATCACACTTCCTGCCCAGTCTACAGTAAGTTCTCAATAAATATTTGTTGAATGAATAAAGAAGGACTCACTATATTTTCTCTAAAGCATTCATTCATTCATTCATTCATTCTTTCATTGGTGCTGAAGCCCTGCCCTCACAAAGCTTACATTCTGGTTGTGTTGGGACAGCAGACAATAATCAAATAAGTATGTATGCAGTGTGTCAAGTGCTGATATGTGCCATAAAGAAATATAAGGCATAGAAAGGGTATGGGGGAGAGAGGGAAAAGGTTATTTTGTACAAGTGGTAATGGATGGCCGTGCTGAGTTCTGCAAGCACAGGGACATGTACTCGGTTGGGAGTGTGCTTAGCATGTTAGAGAAAAAAACAAGGAAACCAGTGTAGCTGGACCAGAAGGGGAATTAAGAAATGAGGGCAGAAAGGTGGGTGAGCTGTGATTGGGCAGATCATGCAAGGCTATGGCCATTTTAATAAAAGAACTTTGGCTTTTACTCTCTCAGAGTCAAGTCCAGGGTAACATCTATGGGAGAGGAATAACAGCAGGGAATGAAAAAGAGGAGTAAGAGGCTTTTGGCAAATGTGTCAGAATTCTGATAGAGTCATTTTTACAATGCTATTACCTATTAAGGATGCTTATTAGACTTGAGAGAAACAGGCACTGTTATCACAAATATGATTTAAATTGTCAATAATGATACATATTTTTATGTATTTTCAGAATTATGATAAGATGATGGCAAAATACTACAACTTAAAAGGTAAGTGTAATACTGGCGTCAGGACAGACATATAAACCAATGGAACAGAATAGTCAACATATAAACTTCTGTGCATATGGTCAATTGATTTTTGACAAGGATGCCAAAGCCATTCATTGGGGAAAGGAAAGTCTTTCCAACAAATGGTGCTTGGAAACCTGGATGTCCACCTGCAAAAAAATGAAGTTGGACCTTTCTCTTACACCGTATAGAAAAATTAACTCAGAAAAGATCAAACAGCTAAACTTAAGCACTAAAACCGTAGAACTCTTAGAAGAAAACATAGGAAAAACGTCTTCACTGCATTGGATTTGGCAACAATTTCTGGGATATGGCACCAAAGGCACAGGTAACAAAAGAAAAAATAGATAAATTGAACTCCAACAAAATTTAAAATTTTTGTGCATCAAAGGACACTATCAAGAGAGTGAAATGACAACTCCTAAAATATTTGCAAATCATAGATCTGTAAAGGATTAATATCCAGAATATAAAAAGAACTCCTACAACTCAACAGTAACAACAAAAAAAAATCCCCAAGGACCCAATTCAAAAATGGGCAAAGGACTTGAATAGACATTTCTACAAAGATATACAAATGGCCAATAAGCACATGAAAAGATACTCTGCCTCATTAGTCATTAGGGAAATGCAAATCAAAGCCACAATGACATATCGCTTCATACCCGCTAGGATGGCTATTCTCAAAAACTAAACTCTAAAGCAAAGAATGGAAAATAGTAAGTGTTGGCAAGGATGTGGAGAAATTATAACCCTGGTGTGCGGCTGCTGCTGAGACCGCAAGATGGTGCAGCCAGCCACCATGGAAACAGTATGGCAGCTCCTCAAAAAGCTAAACATAGAATTACCGTATGAACCAGTGATTCCACTCATATATATTATATAGATCCAAAAGAATTGAAACCAGGGTCTTGAATAGATATTTGTACACCAATGTTTATAGCAGCCAAAAGGTGGAAATAACCCAAATGTCCATCATCAGATAAATGGATAAGCAAAATGTGGCATACAATGGAATATTATTCAGTCATTGAAGGGAATGAAATTCTAGTACATTATAACATGGATAAACCTTGAAGCCAACATGCTAAGAGAAATAAGACACAAAAGGACAAATATCGTGAGATTCCACTTTTATGAGGTACCTAGCATAGGCAAATTCATGGAGACAGAAAGAATTGTGGCTGCCAGGGGCTGAGGTGTGAGAACTGGGAGTTAGTGGTTAGGATCACTGAGCTTAGGTTGAAGATGATGCAAAAATTCTGGAAATGGACAGTGGTGATGGTTGCATAACATTGTGAATGTACTTAATGCCATGGAATTGTACACTTTTATGTTACATATGTTTTACCACAATAAAAAAGTTTATGCAAATTGCGCCTGCATCTAACAAGAGTAGGAAAATAAAACAGATGTAACCAGTTTATTGAGCAAGGTAGACTCAGCATGTGTAAGCAGAAAGTAAGTTTACTCTCTCTCCCATTACTCATTTCAATTGTCTTCTCTGCTCCTGTTCTTTAACTGCCTTTGGATGGCATTTTATCAGGTACCAAAGGCTTTCTGGTCACTTTCAATTAATATAAAGTCCTGAACGTTGTAATACTGAAACGGTAAAACTCATGGAAAACTCACTTGTCTGCCCTCCAAAACAGAGCCTACTGCAGGCCTGGAGAACTTCAGGGGATAGGTGTGGAGGAGACAATAAATTTAGCTTCTCCCATTCCCTAAATCTACTACCTTTAGATGCTGCTCTGGGCCCCTCTGGAATTTCAAGCAAAAATCTTCCCTGATTGGTAAAGTTGTCATCTGATGTTGGCGCCCTCTGATTGTAGCAGATTTTAAGCGCTGTCATTTTCTCTTCTAGGGTGATTTGTGGGTTCTTTTGAGGACTGGAGGTCATGGAGATCTTTCTCTCACAAGTCCCTTGACAGGGGCAATGCCTTTGCCAGCTGGCTGCTTGCATTTCCCTCTAGGACTCTGGTTAGGGCCCCCAGACCCTGCAGGCAGTCTTCTCCAGTAGGGGGCCCTGAGAGTCTAGCATCTGTTCCTCTGGAAATGTATGCATCCTTGTCCCACCAAATTCTGAATGTGGACTGCAGTGGAGAACTGGCCAGCCCCAGTCTTTCCCCTCTGGCGCCCACTGGGTGGAAGGAAGTTGAGAAAACTCAGGGCCCCTTGACTACTCTGAAAATTCCAAGGAAGTGCTAATCTCTTCAATCTCCTAAGAAATTGCCTTCAGTAGTTTGAAGTTGAGAATGAGCTACTATCTGCAGAACTGGTTTTCCAGTGTCTCTGTGCATCCTCCTGCATGGGCTGTGCAGCCCTGTCCTTTAGATTGGGGGAGTTCTTCATTTGTATTGTGGGGCCCCACCCAAGGCATCAGGGGATCCCTTTTAATATCCTCTTACACTGGAGCATTAAATCATCCCTGTCCCTGTATTCCAAGCAAGTCCTTTATAAAGTACAAGGGGGTGGTGAGGGGGAATGGAGACAGGTTTTATCTGTCATTCTTATTCCTTTTTTGTTTGCTTTATTTTTGTTTGTGAAAATTAAACCTTAAAATGAGTCCAGATTTTTCCCTACAAACTTGGATTGAATGCAGTATATAAATATCTTATATAGTATCTCAGTGAAGGATGATTACTATACTTAATATTTCTCTTGACATTCTTGCATAGGATCACTGATAACCCTCAGCCTTCTTGCATCAGGCACAGGTCACCTGAGAGGGAACTTTGACCCTTACTCAATTGAGTAAACTTCCAAGGACTGGGATGCATACCTCCAAGGACTGGGATGCATGCTTCCCCGCTCTCTCTAACCTTGGTCCCTGGTGGGAAACCCTTACAGAAAAATCTTGCCAAATATATCTGCACCTTTTCCTGCCGTATGAAACATCTTTGGGATGCCTGGGTGGCTCAGTCTGTTAAGTGTCTGCCTTTGGCCCAGGTCATGATCCCAGGGTCTAGGGATCGAGTCCCACATTGGGCTCTTTGCTCAGTGGAGAGCCTGCTTCTCCCTCTGCCCCTCCCTCTGCTCATGCTCTCTCTCTCTGACAAATAAATTAAATCTTAAATAAAATAAAATAAAGAATTAAAAAAACGATTTAGTGAATGTAATTGAATTTTAAAAAGAGAGAGAGAGAGAATCTGGCATGTCTTTGGTTCTGAACGTCAGTTGTCCTAGTGCATATAGTTCTTTGGGATGGTAGGAATCCGCTTAATGTATAAACTGTGTACCTGTCCACACTCCCCTTCCCCAAAATGCATACATTTGTTTAAAAATGAAATCTCATTTACAACCTTGCTCTAAAAGCAGAGTGTGAGTGACCAAGGAGTTAGGAAAGAGTGAACACTCAATTTCTTAAAAGAACTGGTTTGTGAAGTATGTATAATTTATATGATTTATATATAATCAGGATAAATCAGAATTAATCAATGAAGGGATGCCTGTGTGGCTCAGTCAGTTAAGCATCTGCCTTCGGCTCAGGTCATGATCCCAGGGTCCTGGGATCCAGTTCCACATCAGGCTCCTTGCTCGACATTGAGCCTGCTTCTCCCTCTGCTTCTGTCTGCTGCTCCCCCTTCTCATGCTCTCTCTCTCTGACATAAATAAAATCTTAAAAAAAAAAGAATTAATCAATGAAGATACCACTCTTCTGGGGTGAAATAAGCATTCTCAGCCGATGAAAGTGGTAGGGCACAAGAAGGACATGATACCAGCTGACTAGGTACTGCTAAGAATCTGGGCCATGCTTACCAGACATTTTCAGGATAAAAAGATGATACGAGAGCAGGTGAATAGATGATAGATAGATAGATAATAGATATAGATATAGATGATATAGATATAGATAGATATAGATATAGATAGATACCCACACCAATACCCATTGTAGTGAAATTTTTATACTCTTGGGACAAAAAGAACCTTTATAAGCTTCCTGAGTGTGTGTGTGTGGGAGGGGGAGATAAAAACAAGTCATGTACCAAGGGGCAGGGATAGAATAGCTTATGATTATCAGCAGAAGCTATTTCAAAAGGACTTCTTATAACAACACGAGAAGCGAAAAGACAATGGAATAATATCTTCAGAATATTAAATGAAAGTGATTTCCAACCTAGAAGTATAAACCCAACCAAATAGCAATCAAATGCAAGAGAATATTAAGAATATTTTCAAACATGCAGGGTATATCAAAAACTTACTTTCCAGGCACCAGGGTGTAAGCCACCAAAATGAGGGAATCACCCATGGGAAAGAAAGGCATAGGATATAAAAGTGAGAATAAGGGAATTCCCAGAATGATGGCAAAGGGGGATAGCAGTACAACAGCTGGGCCCTGATATACAGATGGCATCTGTCCAGGCTGCAGGAACGTGACCCAAGAGACAGGATGATATCAGGATGCCTTCTTTTGTATCATCTTTTTATACTAGCTCAGGGAAACCATTTCACCTATTTTTTTTATTATTTTATTTTTTTAAAGATTTTATTTATTTATTTGAGAGAGAGAAAGCACATAGAGGGGGGAGGGTCAGAGGGAGAAGCAGACTCCCCGCCAAGCAGGGAGCCCGATGCGGGACTCGATCCCGGGACTCCAGGATCATGACCTGAGCCGAAGGCAGTGGCTTAACCAACTGAGCCACCCAGGCGCCCCAATTTCACCTATTTTTTAATAGATTTTTTTAACGTTTATTTATTTTTTAGTAATCTGTACATCAGATATGGGGCTCAAACCCATGACCCGGAGATCAAGAGTCACATGCTCTTCCAACTGAGCCAGCAAGGTGCTCCATTAAGACAGTTTTAGATTTACAGAAAAACAGAATATAGTGCAGACAGTTCCCATATAATACCTTCTCACCCAGTTTCTCTTCTTATTAACATCTTACATGAGTTTGGTTTGTTACAACACATGAGCCAATATTGATGCTTTGTTATTAATTTAAAGCCCATAGTTAATCAGATTGCCTTAGTTTTTACTTAATGTCTTTTTCTGTTCCAGGATCCCAACCAGGATACCACATTACATTGAGTAATCAAATCTCCTTCGGCTTCTCTTGGCTGTGATAGTTTCTCAGACATTCCTCATTTCTCATGACCTTGAGAGTTGGAGAAGTACCGGTCATGGTTTTTTTATTTTTATTTTTATTATTGAAGTATAGTTGACATACAGTGTTATATTAGTTTCAGGTGTGCATCATGGTTACTGGACAATTCTATACCTTACTCAGTGCTCACCTTGATAAGTGTAGGACCATCTTTCACCATCCTACATCATTATAATATTATTGACTATATTCCCTGTTCTGTATTTAACTAATGACATCTTTTTTAAATTGTTATGTTAATCACCATACATAACATCATTAGTTTTTGATGTAGTGTTCCATGATTCATTGTTTGTGTATAACACCCAGTGCTCCATGCAGAACGTGCCCTCTTTAATACCCATCACCAGGCTAACCCATCCTCCCACCCCTCTCCCCTCTAGAACCCTCAGTTTGCTTTTCAGAGTCCATCATCTCTCATGGTTCATCTCCCCCTCCGATTTCCCCCCCTTCATTCTTCCCCTCCTGCTATCTTCTTCTTCTTTTTTTTTTTTTTAACATATATTGCATTATTTGTTTCAGAGGTACAGATCTGTTATTCAACAGTCTTGCACAATTCACAGTGCTCACCATAGCACATACCCTCCCCAATGTCTATCACCCAGCCACCCCATCCCTCCCACCCCCCAAGAGCCAAGGTGTCCATCGACAGATGAATGGATAAAGAAGATGTGGTATATATATACAATGGAATATTATGCAGCCATCAAAAGGAATGAGGTCTTGCCATTTGCAATGACATGGATGGAACTGAAGGGTGTTATGCTGAGCGAAATAAGTCAATCAGAGAAAGACATGTATCATATGACCTCACTGATATGAGGAATTCTTAATCTCAGGAAACAAACTGAGGGTCAACTAATGACATCTTGAAGAATTTCCTTCTCAATCAAAAACTACCCCTTTCCTATCCCTGCCTCACTTTATTATTTTAATTGAAGGTCAGTGGATAAAGGAAGAAGAAACTTTTTTATTCCCTCCAACCTCTAAAAATATCTTTTTTGGGGAACAGAAATGACTAATGCTGAAATACACTTTCATCTTTAGAAGTGTTTTTGGAATGAATGTCAACTTGACTCTCCACAGCATCTTAAGGAAGGCAAATGGTTTGAGGTGGGAGGAGATATAAGGGAAAGAAAGTAATGCTCAGTTTCCTTCCCTGGCCTTTATCCATTCTACTTCTTTCCCCAGGGGTGCACACACACACTCGCACACACACTCACACAGTTTGTGGGGAAAGAAAGCTCAATGCCCTCCTTATGAAGGAAGGAGAGGTTACAGAGATATTATGATGCAATGAGGACCATATGAAAGACACTGGTAACATTATGAGGTCAGGATTTTTACTGAAATGCTTCCCTATATGAAATGCATTAGACTAAGCCAGGGTTCCTCTCTGCTAAGGTCCTAGTGGCGACTCTGACTCCTACCCACAATATGAGATTTTAAGATCAAAGGAATGCAACCTAGGACAAAAGTTGAGACAGCAGGGAAGCACTGTAACAACTGGAAGGTTTTTCAAGTTGACAAATTTGTGCTCTTTCTCTGTGCACAGAAATAAGAGATTCCCTATATCCCTATGGATATCAGGGAGGAAAAGCATTTAAGCACTGAACTTCAAATTAGCAATTTCAGGACAGCCTTGAAGGAGTTTGAAAAATTGGTTGAACATGTAGCGGCCCAGAAAAGAGACGAAAGAGCAGGCCTGTTTATCCAAAAAGAAGGTAAGATCAGCGATTAGAGACAGTCAAATTGGGTCTGTTGATGAGAACCGTAAAATGTTTTAAGCCATCAAAGAGAAGCGACATAGCTTAATAGCAAAGCCATCAAATGTGGGGCCTGAGTTCTGACTGTCTCTAAAGAACTAAGTGGTCCTGGGGAAGCTTTGTTCACTTCTCTGAACCTTAGTTGGCTCAAATGTAAAATTAAGAGGTTGGATGAAGTGACCTCAAAGGGCTCTCCCATGGGATCTACATCCGATGGCTTGCTGGTTGACCTGGGACTCTCAGAAGTACACAGTGACCATCAGCAAGCCATGGAAACCACCCTGCCCTCTCTTTACTTAAGGGTATGGTGAGACCATAAAGAGTTTCATAAGCAGGGCAAAGTGTTTTTTTCTGAAACTTTGCTTCACTGTCTCGGCCTCTCCTCATGTCTCTAGGCTGGAATGATTTTGAGCATGCTAAGGTAAGGGGAATGGGGTAGGCAGTGGTCTGCCAAGAATATTAAAAGCAGAAAAACCGACACCATGGCCAGGGCTCAAGGGGCAGTTTTAGGGCATTGTGGATGGCATTGAGGACAGCAGTGACAAATAAGGCTTACCAGCAGAGTAAAAGACTAACCGAACAAAGCCTGCTGTTACAAGGAAAAGATCAAAGCCCATATAACTGTGAAGGTGTGGGCATGGCCAGCCTCTTAATGTGCCGGGCTGTACAGCCACAAATGAGTGAAATTGTTGACTTTGGATGGTAAAACACAAGCTGGTATTATTTGAATAGCAGTTAAGAATTTATAAATCACTTTGAAAAAAAAGAATTTTCAAGTCACCTTAATAAATATAATTTAATTGATTCTTTTGACAATTCTGATAGCAAATATTACTATTATTGTTATTACCCCCCATCCTATTTGTTAAAGGATGGCAGATACAGGAAAATCATCTACCCCAGTTACTCAACCTCTATGTGTTAGAGCTAAGACTCAGAGCTTCGAGATGGACTTTTTAGATGAGTGTGAACTTGGCTGGGCTCTCTAAACCACTAGACAGAACTTTTATTTTTCCCCAGTCAGCCTCTTTACCTGTCCCTGTAATCGATTTTCCAAACCTTTACCACTTTTGTTGGATACTCTCTGGATCTCAGCATCTCTCAGCCAAGTTTCCGGCATCATAAGAAAAAGCAAGACCAAAAGACAAGAATTCCCTCAAAATCCCTTTCTTCCACTTCTGGGTTTCCCCAAAGCAGCTCCTGTCATTTTGTCTGTCCGTCCTCCTGCCCAAGGCTATCACTTTGCTGCAACAACTTCAAAATGTCCTTTCCACTGGCTTTGTTCTCTCAAACTAAAAATATACCCAAATGTCCTGACCTTGACTTTCTCTTCCCTGTAAGCTACCACTGTATGCTTTCTTTGCTTCTCCACTAAATTTCCCCACAGCATCACCACTTAATTTTCAATCTACTCAAGTCTGACTTCTCTCATCACTTTGCTGAAAATGCTCCTACCGAAGTATCCCAGCACCTAATAAGGCTGCCAAATTCAATCGTTTTCATTTTCCAGCTTACTTGGCTGTTTCACTGCATTACTTCCAGAAACTGTGTCCTTCTGTGTCTCTCATCACACCTCTCTCCTCTTATTTTTTCTCTTTCTCATTCTTTCTTTGCCTCTCTTTTTTTTTTAAAGATTTTATTTATTTATTTGAGAGAGAGAGAATGAGAGACAGAGAGCATGAGAGGGAGGAGGGTCAGAGGGAGAAGCAGACTCCCTGCCGAGCAGGGAGCCCGATGCGGGACTCCAGGATCATGACCTGAGCCGAAGGCAGTCGCTTAACCAACTGAGCCACCCAGGCGCCCTTTTTTTTTTTTTTTTTTGAGCTCTGCCCATGTTCTCTCTCAGTCTTAAAGCACAGATGCCATCCACCTAGTCTTTTAAACTAGATATCTTGCTATAACTGTTGACTATTTCATGGAATCTTACTCTTGGGTTGTTACAACAGCCGTTCAATATAATCGTCTTCTTGCCAAGAGTTATTCCTTAAAAATTTTTTTAAACTGCCACATCCCTGGCTTATTAACTCAGCTCTAAAGGACATATATCTGACCTTGGCATTTAGGGCTATTCCCAGCCATGCCTCAATCTACCTTTCCAGTCTCAGCTCCTGAACTTCCCTCCAGAACTTTCTGTCCTAATATGAACTTTCCAGCATTTCCAAGCACCTCATAATACTCGTAATGACTCTGATTTTGCATGTATCATTCCCCCCAATGTAGAGTGCCTTTCCTCCCTTTTTTTGTCCCTGTAAACTTTGCTCATCTTTTAAGACCAAATCAAATGTCACCTTTCTGTAAAAACTTTCCCCAAGCAAAGCCATCCTTAGCACCGTTAATGCACTTTCTTGGCATCTCAAGGATTTCCCTTGACCTGCAGAAATTGATATAGACGTGTGTGTTCCTGTCGCTTCTCTTCACAGCACTTGAACTGTGAGTGCTTTGAAGGCTTTTTAACCCTAGGGCTAGCCCAGTCTTGTGTCCAGGAAGTGCTCCTTAAATGCGTGCTAAGCAGGGGCACCTGGGTGGCCCAGTCGGTTAAGCAGCCGACTCTTATTCTCAGTTCGGGTCTTGATCTCAGGGTCATGAATTCAAGCTGGGCATGGAGTCTACTTAGAAAAACAAAATGTGTGCTAAGCAAACAAGTTAATCTTGCTTTCGCTTCAAGCTTACAGTCACAAAGCCACATTGAAAAATTTCCTTCCTCTATAGTATATATGTATATATGTGTATGTATATGTATATATGTATCGATACAGAAAGAATATATTCTAATATATAGTAATATATATTTTATAGAATATTATACTATAATATACTACAGCATAATGTATAGTAGACATATTATGTATCTATTATATATGTAGTATAGATTCGGTAAGAAGTAATTCCTGCTAAATTTCCTTCTCTGACAGAAGGACTGATCTGAAAGACTGAGAAGGAGAAATACAATCTTAACTTTTCAGACTGTTAATACTGGCATGCTTTCATAATCATTCATAAATACTGGAAAATATGGTCTACTTCTCACTATAGGCAGGAAGCTAAGAACTAGAGAGAATGTTTTTAATGTAACAGTGTCTACCTCAAAAATGATGTCAAGGAATTCATCTGTGCAATATTTCTCTTTAATCTTCTTGTCAATGACCTGATAGAATTAAAATCACCCCAGGAAAGAAAAGTTTCATCATCCTCATCTAGCCACATTTACAATGAGACACATTTACATGGAGACACATTATACTCACAGTGGTGTGAATTTAAAGCAGCTAGTCTATTTGGATATCTCATAGGAATTTTAAATTTAATATGACCAAGAGGAAATGCTTTATTTTCCCCAAGAATCATGGTCCTGCCTCAGTTGCCCCTGTTTTGGTAAATAGCAGCAGAATCTGCTGAGTTTTAAAACCAGAAACCTGAGGGGGCGCCTGGGTGGCTCAGTCGTTAAACGTCTGCCTTTGGCTCAGGTCATGATCCCAGGGTCCTGAGATCGAGCCCCACATGGGGCTCCCTGCTCGGCGGGAAGCCTGCTTCTCCCTCTCCCACTCCCCCTGCTTGTGTTCCCTCTCTCGCTGTGTCTCTCTGTCAAATAAATAAATAAAATCTTTAAAAAAAAAGGTATCTCATTTCCCTTGCTCTTTAAAAATAAATAAATACATAAATAAAATAAAACCAGAAACCTGAGTGTCATTCTAGAATAGGATTTCTCAACTTTGGCACTACTGACATTTGGGGCTTGATGATTCTTTGTTCTGTGTATGTGAATATGGGGTGGGGGAGGGACTATCCTGTGCATCGTAAGATGGTTAGCAACCTCTCTGGCCTCTATCTACTACATGCTGTAGCACTCCCATCCCTAATTCTAACAATCAAAATTGTCTGTAGATGACGTTGCCAATGTCCCCGTGGGAGACGGAGGGCAAAACCTCCCTTGGATGAGAACCACTGCTCTGGAATCCTGCCTGTCCTTCACTCATCAATCCTGCCCCCCAACAGCTTCCAATCCATTACACATCTTTGCCATTCTACTTCCAACTATATCTCACCATCTCCAGTGCTACCTCTCAGTGCCTATGTCCCTTATCATCCAATCGAGGACATTTTCGAGAATGAAAGGGGTTGTTATTAATAAGTAAGTTGAGAAAATTGGCTGCCTCCCTCTGGCCAATCCTCTACTATCTGAAACCTGGACTAATGCGCTAGGCTTTCGCTGGGTTTATAGCTGTCACTCTTACCTCCTCCCAGCAGCCAGTATGCTTTGAGAAAAGGTTAAGGCAATACCTTACCAGCATACTTACCATCATGCTGGGAATAAAATACAAACTGCGGACTCCAGCCTGACCCTCCTTCTTGATAATCTCACCTGACAACGCTTTCCCTGGCCTCACTATACTCCATACCCACTGACCTTCCCAGAACATGCCAAATTCTGTCCAGCCTCAGAGTCTTTGTGTTTGTTTGCCTCTGCCTAAAATGCTCTTGTCTAGCTTTACACATGGCTGAATCCTTTTTGCTTATCGGGTCTCAGCTTAATTTTTTTACCCATGTCCTTAGAGAGGCTTTCCTGAGGTCCATCGCTGCCCATCACCACTGATAGATAATTTTATCACAGCACCCTATTGGTTTCCTTCCTAGTACTTAGCTCACTCTATACCTTTGTACTTTATACCTTTATACGTTTACTTTGCTACTAAGGTATGACATAGAGGAGAGCCTCTAAAACATGCTGATCTTAAGTGTATAGCACAGTTAACATGGACATTGTAAACATACCTGCAGCTACCAGCCAGATCCAGACAAAGAACATTCCTAGCACCCCAGAGAGTCCCCTTATATACAGATAACCACTCATCCAATGTCTATCTCCAGTAATTAGTCTTGCCTGTCACAATCTGTAAATATTTTATTTGTTTACTTATTGATTTTATGTCTCTCCCCCTAGAATATAAACACCCTGAGGAAGGGAACTTGTTTATTTAGTTCTAAGCTCAGTGTCTAGCTCAGTTCTCACACATAACAAATTCACAAAGCATTTTTGTGTCTAACTCCTTGTCTTTAGACTCAATAGTAGCTCCCAGGTGAATCACCAAATTTGGCAAAATCGATATTCAAGCATGGTGTGTGTGTGTGTGTGTGTGTGTGTTCACACGCTGTCAAGGAACTGATCAAGAATTGCTCTTTGCTCTTGTCTCCCTTCTATCTGAGATGAGCTCTAGCAGACACTCCTGACTGGTAAAACTTTTCACAATAGGAAAGAAGTAATCCACTTTCTTATCTTTGTATTCCTGAACAAAACTCCTAAAACAGTTGAAACGTAAGCTTTGGAGGAAAAACTGAAGACCAAAATATTTTCTTCTAAGTATTATTTTAGTCAAGGGCCAAGTTATGTTTCTAATGTAAAGAGAACCTTAAAATGCAACATAATCTGGTTTTAATAGGTTGAAATATGGAAATAGATTAGAAAATAGGAAAAGGAGCTTGATAGTTACCTTGGGGTTTGGTAACAATGTTCTTGCACTTTGTTACAATGCAGATGTAATCGATCATGACAAGTTTTATGTGGCTGTGCAGGAACTCTTTGGTCCAGAAGTGAAGAATCAAGATGTGAAATGCTTTTACAGGAAACTCTGCAACAACCCCGATGCATCTATAGACTGGTGTGAGGTAGTCACTTTTCATGTTTATCATAAGAAATCCAGGTATTATTTCTTCTCATTCAGAATAAATAATTTAATCCAAGTGTGATTTCACCTGAGATCATGATCCTCAGGGCTGTGAGATCGAACCCTGTGTTGGGCTCTGCACTGGGCATGGAACCTGCTTAAGATTCTCTCCCTCCCTCTCCCTCTGCCTCTCCCCTGCTCAAAAAAAATCAGTAGATACAGTAGACAAAAAGAAAAGCAAAGAGTGAAAGGATTTGACTATCACTTTTAACAAGCTAGTAGATACATATAAATAGAACTTTGAACAAGATATAAGAAAGACACATCTTCTCAATTATATATAGGACCATCACAAAGCTGTGCATGTATAAAACTATAAAGGACATTTCAATAAACTCCAATATAATAAAATTAGAAATCAATAATAAAAGATAACCCAAGTCCCCAAGAACTGACCAAATAAAAAAAAGAATTAATTTTGGGAAAAAAGCCTTTGAAGAATACATAATTCCTGCATTATATACATTTTTGTACAACTGAGGAAAAGCTGAAAAGCTATTCAACTCATTTTATGAGGCTGGAAATAACATGAACTGAACAAAGATAAAATGTCAGGGAATGATAGGCCAATATTACTCACAAATGTAGTTACTGAAATCCTAAATAAAATTTTAACAAGTCGAATCCAGCAGTGCATTAAAAACCATTTCTGAGTAGAACTCATCCCAGAAAAGTAAGGGCAATTTAATATTAGAAAGTCCAGTAACGTATTTCATTCAATATGTTAGGGGAGGAAAAATAATACAATAATTTTAATTAGAAGTTAGCACACTAAGGCCCATGGCCAAACTGAACAGCCACTTGTTTTGCGAACACAGTTTACTGGAACGTGGAACATTCGTCCATCTGTATATCTGTGGCTGCGTCTGCACACCAGGAACGGAATTGAGTATTGTGACAGAGACAGGATGCTCTGCAAGCTGACAGTATTTACTACCTGTCCCTTTTCAGGAAAAGTCTGCTGACTCCTGATCTTAAAATACCATGAAAATAAAAAAGATATTTGATAGAAATCCAGTAGTCATTCCTGTTTTTAAAAAGAAAAAAAAAAAACTTTAGCAGAATAAGAATGATGGACAATTCCCTGAACTTGGTAAAAAGTGGTGTTCATTTTCTGTAGCTGCTGTAAAAAAAGATCACAAATTTAGCAACTTTCCCCTCAGCTTTATTGACATATAAAATTGGGTAAGTTTAAGGTGTACAATGTATTCATTTGTACATTTCTATATGTCAAAATGGCCACCTCCATAGGGTTAGCCGTCATGTCACATGATTACCGTTTCTTCTTTGTGGGGAGAACATTAAAGAGCTACTCTGTTGGCAACTTTGAAGTATATTATGCAGCATTCTTAACTATAATCGCCATGCTGTACATTAGATCCCCAGGACTCATCCATCTTATAATTGGAAGTTTGAACTCTGAACAACATGTTCCCTTTTCCCTGATAACCACCATTCTAGTCTCTGTTTCTATAGGTTCAGCTTCTTTCGATTCCTCATATAAGTGATATTACGTCTTTCTGTGTCTGATTTATGTTACTTAGCATAATGCCCTCAAGGTTCACCCATGTTGTTGCAAATGGCAAGATTTCTTTTTTTCTAAACTTAGCAACTTCAAGAAACGCACATTTATTATCTCACCATTTCCATGGATCAGGATTCTGGGCACAGCTTAACTGGCTCCTGCTCAAGGTCTCACAGGGCTGCAATCAAGGTATTCTTATTTGGAGACCCAACCAATGTAGAATCTGTTTCCGAGCTCATTCCAGTCGTTGGCTGAATGCATTTCCTTGTTGTATGACTAAGGAACTCAGCTTTTTATTGACTGGAAGCTGGAGACAGGAAGGTGTCATGTCTGCAGTTCTTTGCCATGTGACGTACTACATAGGCAGTTCACAGCTCTGCTTCTTCAAGGCTTTCTCCACAGTCCCTGAAGATGGTCTTGTATAATGTAACATAGTCATGGGAGAAACAATCCAGCACATTTGCCTTATTCCTTTGGTTAGAAGCAAGTCACAGGTTCTAGGCATTCTCAAGGGATGTAGGTTCCACAAAGGTGTGACTCGTGTGTGTGGGGAGGAGGGGAGTTACGTTAGGACGTGTTCACCATAGAGACTTCTAGAAACCTCTTTAATCAAGGGTCATATTTAACAGTAAAATACTAGAAACATTCCCATTAAAGTTAAAAGCAAGAAAAGGATGCCTAGTATCTTTACTACTTTTCAACACTTTACTGGAAATTCTAAGTAATGCAAAGACAAAAAAATAAATAAATAAAAAGGAAGCGATATGTAGTAAAAGCATAATAAAAATGTAAAAAAAGTAACTAAAAATGCAAATTGTCATTATTTGTGTAGATGGTGTAATTGTCTACCAAGAACGTACAATAGAATCAGATGGCAAACTATTAGAATTAAGGGAGTTCAGGAGAATTCAAAGAAGAGAAACATGCCAGAATCAATAACTTTCACAAACATAAGCAGTAACTCTCCTGGACATTCGCACATATAACTAACAAGAAAAACAAAACAAAACAAAACAAGGTTTCCATTCACAAGAACAACAAATAGCAAAAAATGCCATGGGATAAGTCTATTAAGGAATGTATAAGACTATGACACTTTACTGAAGGAGTAAGAGAAGATCTGGAAAATAATTAAGGGACTCAATTTGCAAAAATCCCAACTATCCCCAGTAATTTGATAGTATTTATAAACTTAATAGAATTCCAATAAAACAGACTTTTGGAATTAATACAGCTAGGCTAATAGATACCCCAACACATCAGTAATTGAATTTTAATACACTCCATGTCAATTTAATAATTCTTATAAATACTTTAGGTTGCTTGTAGAAATTGAAAAACATTCTAACAAACTTCTGGTGAGTACTAACAAGCCCAGGATACCTATGGATTAGCATGAAGATTCTACTGTGGAGTATATTTTTAAAGCTTGTACTTTTTTGCAAGAAATGAAAAATAATATGATTTTCACTTAGATATTTGCTTGATTATGACATCAAAAGCAAAAATATGAAAGCACCACATATATAAAAATATATAATCTAAATGGAAGTGGAAAGGGATCAGCAGAGAACAAGGTTCATATATCAAAGACAATGAATCATGAATGCCATGCTTACTTCTTTTTCTTTCTCTCCCTTCCTTCCTTCTTTCCTTTCTCTTTCTTTTCTTTTTTTTCTTTCTTTCTTTCTTTCTTTCTTTCTTTCTTTCTTTCTTTCTTTCT